>NC_137798.1:3932254-4017254 GCF_963383645.1 Muscardinus avellanarius
TGTTTAAATAGCAAACAAAATAGTCTGTGTGGAAAATGCTCTGCGACTGTAATTATTATCCAGCTATAAGTACGATAATTATGTTCAGATGATCAGATATCAATTGATATCCCCAAACCAGTAAGCGTGCGACACTATCTTATAAATTTAAGGGCATTGCAAAGTTTTGAATTATACTCTGGCTAAAAGAAAATACAGCGATCGTCAGAGAAAAAATAATGTACTATCCATGTCTTCAAGTATACATCCTACACGAAGGGTTTAATCCCCACCATATAATAGAGAAAAGCCGGTTATCCTATAAAGTACTAAACCCTCAATTTAAGAACTAGTTACAGCCGATTAAAGTAGGGATACTTATAATTTAGTGTGCAAGAATGTACCCTGAAACATAATTAGTGCCTAGGAATTACAGAAGGGTGGATTAGGCTAATTCTTGAAACGCTGCTATAGAGAAGGCTCTTGGTTTAAAAAAAAAAATGACAATAAAGGAGAAAATGAATAATTCTGTGTTTGCAGAGCAGCTAAGCCGCTTAATGTTCCCTAATCGATCTGAATGGAAAGAAAGGGGAGCGGGGGAGGGGAGCGGCTGCACACAGCAGCCCACATTGTGCCTGCTTGGCACCGCGGCCCCTGAGCCCCGGGTACCCGCAGAAGGGGCCAGGCTGCGTGCCCTCCGCTCATTTCCCAGCTTCATTTATATGGTAATTAGAGTTCTGCCGCCAGAAGGGAGAGCATCTGCCAAAAGTAAAGTCCTCACAATAACAAACCTGACATATGCTGTACGTCGTCAAAGTGCTGACTAAGACATTTTCTTTTATCTCCTCTGGAAGTCATATAGCGCTATTCATGTTATTACCAGCCGGGAATTTTTAACAGTCTTGCTCTGACAGCAATTATTTAACACATGCACAAAACAATAGCGCTTCACACCACTTAATAAACCTTTGAGCTCTCTGACTTCCCGGGCTCTCACTGGCTGGATTTTATGGTCTGGTAGCTCCTGAATGGTCAAGTACGCAAGCGACAAAAACAGTATAAAAATTATCTGAAAGACCTGTTTCTTGTGCTCTTTCAGGTCTCTTTCGTGAGTGAGGCACACTCCATGATCATGGGCTAGCTAAAAGACTTGCTGCCCACTGTTTTTCAGTGCTTAACTGCTTCAAGAAATCTCAGCCAAGAAATCAAGCTGACACATGGTTGCTGACCTCTCCTTACATCTGATTTTCAATACACCTTCCAGAGTAAGATTTGATTATCTTAATGATCTATGTCACATACACACATACAAATTACACACACACATGCGCACGCGCACACACACACACACACACACACACACACACACACACACACACATATATGGTTACTTTTCTTGGAAAAAGCATTCAAATATTTAAATGCCAATAATACTAAGCCTGAAATATAATGGCACGCGCAAGGAACAAAATTGAGAGTACTGCCTGGAAGTCAGGGAACATGAGTGATGGCAAGTCACCTAAGCCCTGGATCTCGGTACCCTCACCTGTCACACCAGCAATAGTGATGACTATGCCAGCTACCTCCAAAGTTTTCATGAAGATCAAATTAAAACTGCAGGAAAAGCCAGCCGGTAAACCTGCTTACCTGATGTGTTTCTGCAGAAATTTAGAAAAGGCTGAATTGTCAGCCATGGGCCCATGTTATGGGCCTTAAGGACATTGAAGTCATTAAGGTCCCTGAAAATGGCTACAAAAATTTTAATAGTGGGAAGAATTTTTATAAGACTTTATTAAGGATTCATTATAATTAGTAGAGCAACATGGTAAAACTTCTAAATGTTACTAAGAAATTGCATGCAATTTTTTAAAAAATGGCAGGAAACATAAGATAGAGTTAAAACTTCCTCATTACAAAAGAAATGATGAAGTGATGGATGTGTTAGTTTAATCTTTCTACAATGTTACACGCATCAAAACTTCATACTGTACTACATGAATATGTATAATTATTTTGTGGCACTTTTAATTTATTGGTGCATTGTAATCACACATCATTACGAGTTACAGACAGTAGAAGCCTACGTGCACACATCACATATTTAGCCCTTCCCCAGTTCCCACCCCCTCCTCCAGTTTGCCTTCATGTCTAACTTTGATATGTTTGTGAGCTTCCATCGTATGCAGTAGGTGCTTCCCTCTTCTGAATATGTATAATTTTTATTTGCCAAATAAATAAATAAAATTTTAAACTTCAAGGGAATGAGCACTTTGCTGATTATGCTTTACAAGTAACACCAAGGCTTTTCGTTTGGTGTTTTTACTCTGACTCAAGGATTTGAATTCGTAGCTATTGTAGTCATGGAGGAGATCTCATTCTATTTACTGTAAGTTTTCCCTGGGAATCCCCTAACCCAGAGTCAAGAATACAGGAAGTAGAATATCAACTTTTAATAATCATAAAATTTGTCTAATGGCTTAAGATGGGTGGCTAAAACCAAGCAAGGACTATAAAACAAGGTTAACCTTAAAAAGATGCAAATCGTATAAATTTCTCAACAACTATATAAATTTATCTTTATATACATTCATATACAAAGGTTAAATTGCACTATGACCCATCTTTAAAGGCAATTTTAGTCAACTAGTCAGAGTTTAAAACATACCTAATGTTAAATACCAAAGAGAAAACGAGAATCAACCACAGATTCTCTTTTTCTTAGCCCAATTATTTGCCCACAAATCTGTAGCTGAGATGCACTCTTGGCTATGCTTACATCTTCCCAGCAAATGGGCATAGAATCACGGGTTTCAGACCTGTCTTTCTTTATGTAGGTTGTACTTCTTGAACCTTGATTCGGTGTTTTAACCTAGATACTTAAGCTATTTGTGATAGCCGTATCCTTGCCACCACTGTAAGACGGCGCTAGCTGCCCATCCTGCCATCAGGATGTACCCGGAGCTGCTCTGGTGTTCTCACCAGCCCACCCTCGGTGGCTGCCAATGCCCACCGGCCCGGGCTCCAGGACCCAGCCACACTTCTGCCCGTCTCGCTCCATTCCTCTCTCCCTATCTCAAGCTGTACCTACAAAGTCTTCTTTCCTATCTGCCCAAGTATTACCTTCTGTCTTCAAACCCTTTAAATTATTGTGTGTACTTCTGTTAGTTATATATTCTCTTGCGTTCCCTGTTTAATTTTAAATTCATAGAGACACAGATTTAATGCTATTATTTTTCACAAACTCCTTCTGCACTTTGCTTGAGTAAATGGCCAAGAAAACTTCCTGGAGGATAATCTTAGGTTATTGATGTTGATTGTGTATATTTTCACATACGTATAAAATAAAAATAAAAACAGTACATTTGCATGTGAATGTTTCACACACCATTATGTAAATGTATATGTTTATATATTAAAAGTATACCTATACTTTTAATGAACAGTAAATTTATATATTAAAAGTAGACTCAATAAGCCAGACGTGGTGGCGCACGCTTGGAATCCCAGCATTCGGGAGGCTGAGACCGGAGGATTGCGGTTTGCGGACAGCCGCAGCTACTCAGTGAGGCCCTTGGCAACTCAGTGAGACCCTGTTTCAAAAATAAAAATACTTAAAAAATAGGGCAGTTTGTAGCTGGGATGCCCTTGGGTTCCATCCCCAGTACCGCCAAAAAAAAAAAAGTAAACTCAATAAAGGAAAAAATTACATTCTTCTATGTTTTGACTTGTCACTGCTTATCTAAAACATAGATCCTAAAAAATGTAGCTAAGAAGAGATTAGCGACAAATTTCAAAGCTAGTAACAGGCACTTAAGCGAGAATATAATTAGATGGTGATTTCATCGGCTTTATTAACTCAAACATGCTCTAGAAAAGGAGAAGATACAGGGCTTACACATCAAAGTTTATAGAAACTTCGGATGACTCATTTTAAGAAACACCAACCAAGCTTCAACAGCCAACATATATATTTCTCATAAATGATCCTATATGAAAATAAAATGGAAACAAGCTTTTGTAAAACTTTAGAAAATATTAGAGGACAGTAAGTAAAATTAACATTTTGGAAGTGGTTAAACATATAACACATATGACAAAGAATATATGTCCTACATGTATAAAAAAAGAAAACCACCTAATAAAAAGTACAAAGATACAAACTACTAATAAACATTTCCAAATTCACTAATAACCAAAAAATGTAAATTAAGGCAGTAACATCATTTGTATTTTTTTAGTGGTACTGGGGATGGAACCCCAGTCTACCTCCAGGGTACACTCCCAGACCTATTTTATATTTTATTTGGAAACAGGGTCTCATAAGCCTGCGTGATCGTCCTGTCTCCGCCTCCCAGGCCCGGGGATTACAAGCGTGCGCCACCACGCCCGGCAGTAGCATCATTTTTAAACTATCAGATTGGCAAAAATAAAAAGGATACTAACGCTAGAGGCATAGATAAAGCACTGGAATACTGCTAGTGACAGTATATACTAAATATCCTCTCCAGGGGCAACGCATAACCAAACTCTTTACCCATATGCTCTCGGCAATTCTACTTAATAATATAACCTAAGGAAATAATTAAACAAATGCCTAGACAGGATGATCACTGCATTATGGCCTACACCAACAAAAATACTGAAAAAAAATCTAGAAATTAACCAAGAGGGAACTCATTCAAACAAACACACGCAGAGAGTAGCATACTATTTAAAAAGAGGACTTTCTGCAATTTGTATCATAGGACTTTGCCTATCCTGTATTGTTAAGTGAAGGGGAGGCCACAAAATATATGTAGAATTGGCTCCTGGTTTTTGGAGCTGAGGGATGAAAGAGGAAAGGAAAGGAAAAAGAGGACTGGAGAGGGAGGAGGGCGTGCGTGGGTGTGTGTGCGCACGTGTGCATGCGTAGAGGGGAGAGAGATGAGTATTTGGGGAACATATAAGTAGGGAAACATCAGGCTTATAGTAGTCAAGTGTTAACTATGGTTGTAGGAATAGTGTTTATATTCATCCTCATATTTTTCTGAATTGTCCAAATTCTCTGAAAAGCCATTTTAACTACGAAAATAAATAAGCTGTAATCATGTTTTCCTAACCACCTTATAATTAAAGAGAAATCTTTAGACAAATTCTTCTTCCTTACCTTCAGAGGCAGTCATCTATTATCCCTAGTTGGGCATAAGAGAACCCTTTGTATTCACAGAGTACCGTCGAGGTACCAAAAAAATTAAAACTTGCAGAATATATGCAGAAACCCTTTCAAAATGTTCTTTAGAGCTTCGAATCGGAAGCATTCCAAGGGACTACAAAACACTGTACTATGGTGGATGAAAAGAAGGAGTTAAACATCCTTCCAGACACTTCTTCCATCAAATGAACTGGAATCAATACTAATCACATCAGCAGGCAATGCCTAAAGAAAGACTGTTGGAATGTTCTAACTCCAGGACGCAAATACAAACTGAGTTGCTATCAGGCTCCACATCTATAAAAATGAAAGAATACAGCCTGCCCTGTTTAAGAAAGGAAAAGGCCAGTTAGCACAGTGGTAAAGTGGCGCAGATCACTTTAGATAGACAAGGTGAGTAAGATAAAAAGAGACGAACACTTCCCACTTCTTACTATATCTAGGTGAGACCTGAAGTATTCTGACTTTTCCGAGATTACTCACATGGTATCAATAATCCTTTTAATTCAAGTTTCATTTCCTAGCCATCATTTTTTTTTAATCTAATCCAACAACCAGGTCAGACTCACTTTAAACACACACAGTTAAACACATCTACGGGGCCTTTTACTTCACTGGCTAACTCGCCTATTTGCTTTAGGCCTGTTTCCTCTACAACCCTAGAAAAGTAGACAATGTTTATTTTATTTAAAAAAAAAAAAACACACCAGTGTGCCTGTCACTCCAAAGCCACTTTGCTCTCTGGAACTGCCCTGCCCAACATCTACTAGTCATATGTGGCCTCGGAGCACGTGAAATGCGGCCAGTTCAGATCAAGGCGTGCCCTGCACATGAAACACAGGCTCTTTCAAAGGCCTAACATAAATGTGCCTATAAGACTTCATTAATAATTTTCTTTTTTTTTTATTTTTATTTTTATTTTTTTTATTTATTTATTTTTAATTGGTGCACTGTATTCATACATCATAGTGGGATACATACTTTTGTAGACATACATGCACACATTGCCCAGTCAGCCCCCACCCAATCCCCACCCCATTCTCTCCCTATCCCTCCCTCCCATGCTTGGCTTAGTGATTGACATCTAGTATTATAGCAAGTTATCAAAAATTAAAAATGATAATCTCACATAACAGTTTCATTTGTCTGATACCAAGCTTTTGATGACTTAAAGATAACATTTCAATATTTCTTTTTGCTTTCTTTCTTACCAGAGAATCTATTTTTTCTATTTTTTAGGTGAAACTATCATATATTTATATATTTATTTTTCAGAAAAAAAATCTATCCTAATATGGAATATGGACTCTAGGTACCCACAACGATCTTGAAAAAGAACAAAGCTAAGAAGATGTATATTTTCTGATTTCAAACCATATAAAGCTACAATAATTGAAACAGTGTAGTACTATTCTAAAGGCAGATATATAAACCATTGGAGTTAAATAAAAGCCTAGAGCTAAATTCTTCCCTATATTGTCAAGTTATTTTTGACAAGGTTTCCACGAACATTTGGTGGTGGGAATAATAATCTTTTAACTAAATATTGTTGAAAAATAATAATTACATGGAAAAGAATAAAATTGGACCCTTACCTAATCCCATATACAAATATTAACTCAAAATAGATAAAAGACCTAAATATAAATCTTAAGACTATAAACTTTTAGGAGAAAATCTGGGTCATAAAACCTCACAACATTGGAATTGGCAGTGATTTCTTGGTTATGATTTCAATGGCACAGGCAACAGAAGAGTATACAAACTCCCTAAAAAATAAAAAACATATTGTGTATCCAAAGACAATGTAAACATAGTTAACAGTTACTAATAGAATGGGATAAAATATTTCCAAATGCTATATCTGAAGGTATATTAATATTCCAACTAGAAATCCTAAAAATTAACAACAATAAAGGCAAACAATACCCTTTACAGATATGTGAAAGACTAACATAAGTAATGAATCTCCACAGATAACCAATCTTAGTTGTTTGTTGGATGGAAAATCTTGTTTCTCTAGTTCTGATGTGTGTTACCTATTTCTTCTTTATAGTTAATCTCTTTAAGTATTTTCTCTAGTGCTGGTTTTGAAGACATAAATTCCTTCAGTTTCTGTTTGTCATGGAAGCTTCTTATTTCTCCATCTAATTTGATAGAAAGTTTTGCTGGGTAGGAAATTTTTGGCTGGAAGTTGTTTTCTTTCAGAGTTTGGAATATGTTACTCCAAGCCCTTCTGGCTCTCATAACTTGGTTTGGGAAGTCTGGAGTGATTCTAATTGGTTTGCCTCTGAATGTCACTTGGCCCTTTGTTTTTGTTGCCTTTAAGATTCTCTGCTTGGCTTCCACATTGGTCATTTTGACAATTATGTGGCGTGGGGATCCTCTTCTCTGATCCTGTCTAAAGGGAGTTCTATACGTTTCCTGGACCTGCGTATCGACCTCTTGCTCTATGTCTGGAAAATTTTCTGTTATTACTTCCTTGAAGAGATTGTTGATCCCTTTGGTTTCACTTTCTTTTCCCTCCTCTATTCCAATTATTCTTAGGTTAGCTCTCTTAAAATGGGCCCATATTTCTTCAATATCAGATTCCTGCTGTCGGATATTTTTTCCTAGATTAGAAACTATGCGTTCATTTTTGGAATGATCATCTTCTAAGAGCAAGATTCTGTTCTCCATGTGGTCTAATCGGTTGTTTGTGCTTTGAATTGAGGCCTTTACTTCATTAATTGCATCCTTTATCTCTTTTTGGCTCTCTCTGAGTTCTTTTCGAAGCACCTCTATTATTTCTACAGTTATTTTCCTGATTTGATCTTCTAGAAATCTCTTTTTTTTTTTTTAAATTTTATTTTATTGGTGCACTGTATTCATACATCATAGTGGGATACAAACTTTTGTAGACATACATGCACACATCGCCCAGTCAGCCCCCACCCAATCCCCACCCCATTCTCTCCCCATCCCTCCTTCCCATGCTTGGCTTAGTGGTTGACATCTAGTATTATAGCAATTTATCCAAAATTAAAAATGATAATCTCACATAACAGTTTCATTTATCTGATACCAAGCTTTTGATGACTTAAAGATAACATTTCAATATTTCTTTTTGCTTTCTTTCCTACCAGAGGATTTTTTTTTTTTGCTTTTTTAGGTGAAACTATCATATATTTATGTATTTATTTTTCAGAAAAAAAATCTATCCTAATATGGAATATGGATTCTAGATACCCAAAACAATCTTGAAAAAGAACAAAGCTAGCAGATATATATTTTCTGATTTCAAACCATATAAAGCTACAATAATTGAAACAGTGTAGTACTGTTCTAAAGGCAGATATATAAACCATTGGAGTTAAATAAAAGCCTAGAGCTAAATTCTTCCCTATATTGCCAAGTTATTTTTGACAAGGTTTCCATGAACATTTGGTGGTGGAAATAATAATCTTTTAATTAAATATTGTTGAAAAATAATAATTACATGGAAAAGAATAAAATTGGACCCTTACCTAATCCCACATACAAGTATTAACTCAAAATAGATAAAAAACCTAAAACCTAAATATATATCTTAAGACTATAAACTTTTAGAAGAAAATCTGGGTCATAAAACCTCGCAACATTGAAATTGGCAGTGATTTCTTGGATATGATTTCAATGGCACAGTCAGCAGAAGAATATACAAACTCCCTAAAAAATAATAAAAAAATATTGTATATCCAAAGACAATGTAAACAGAGTTAAAAGTTACTAATAGAATTGGATAAAATATTTCCAAATGCTATATCTGAAGGTATATTAATATTCCAACTAGAAATCCTAAAAATTAACAACAATAAAGGCAAACAATACCATTTAGAGATAGGTAAAAGACTAACATAAATAATGAATCTCCACAGATAACCAATCTTAGTTGTCTGTTGGATGTAAAGTCTTGTTTCTCTGGTTCTGGTGAGTGTTACCTATTTCTTCTTTGTAGTTAATCTCTTTGAGTATTTTCTCTAGTGCTGGTTTTGAAGACATAAATTCCTTCAGTTTCTGTTTGTCATGGAAGCTTCTTATTTCTCCATCTAATTTGATAGAAAGTTTTGCTGGGTAGGATATTTTTGGCTGGAAGTTGTTTTCTTTCAGAGTTTGGAATATGTTACTCCAAGCCCTTCTGGCTCTCATGACTTGGTTTGGGAAGTCTGGAGTGATTCTAATTGGTTTGCCTCTGAATATCACTTGGCCCTTTGTTTTTGTTGCCTTTAAGATTCTCTGCTTGGCTTCCACATTGGTCATTTTGACAATTATATGGCGTGGGGATCCTCTTCTCCGATCCTGTCTAAAGGGAGTTCTATAAGTTTCCTGGACCTGTGTATCAACCTCTTGCTCTAAGTTTGGAAAATTTTCTGCTATTACTTCCTTGAAGAGATTGTTGATCCCTTTGGTTTCACTTTCTTTTCCCTCCTCTATTCCAATTATTCTTAGGTTAGCTCTCTTAAGATGGGCCCATATTTCTTCAATGTCAGATTCCTGCTGTTGTATATTTTTTTCTAGATTAGAAACTATGCGTTCATTTTTGGAATGGTCATCTTCTAAGAGCGAGATTCTGTTCTCCATGTGGTCTAATCGGTTGTTTGTGCTTTGAATTGAGGCCTTTACTTCATTAATTGCATCCTTTATCTCTTTTTGGCTCTCTCTGAGTTCTTTTCGAAGCACCTCTATTATTTCTATAGTTATTTTCCTGATTTGATCTTCTAGAAATCTCTGATTTTCTGTTTTATCGGGTTCTGATGTTGTGGGGTTGTGGGCATTCATTGCCCCAGTGTTATTCCTCTTTCCCATGATTTCGGAGGTTTGTGCCTTCTCTGGGTTCTTCCCTTGCGTCACTATGACTTCACTTAAGGTGCTCTGGATCTCGAGTCTGTAGTATCTCAGACCCCACTACTCCTTTACTGGGTTGTATCACAGAGTCTCTGACCCAGGGAGTCGATAGAGGCTGCTTTAAACTATGGGGGGTGCCAGGTTGCACGCTCTCCTATGGTGTGATATCTCTGCCACCACCACTCCCTCACTGGGTCAAGTCCCAGGAGGCCCAATACTGCGATTTCTCCTCTGTGGCCCACAATTTGACTCACTGTTCTTGAGTACGCAGATGTAGCTGTACTGGACTTGGTGAATTCACTGCTGCTGCCGCTGGTGGCAATATGGCGCCGCTGCCACGCCCTCGGCCGTGAGGCTGGCGTATTTTTTCTTCTCTGGTTTTGAGTTCCACTTGAGTTCCTGCAGCGTGTGCTGAGCTCAGCCACTGGGAGCTCTAAATGCTCTCTGCGCCGAAAGATCCTGCCTGGCTGTTCCGCAGCGGCTCACCTTGACTTGCTGTAGCCGTCCGGTGAGTTCGCCGCTGCTGCCGGCAGTATGGCGCTGCTGCCGCGTCCTCGGGCGCGTGTATCTCCTCTGTGGCTCTGAGCTCTGTTCTCAGTCCGCTTTCTCTCTGGAGCCTGGTGGGTTTTTTGTTTTTCTGGTGATGGTGTTTTCTGGCTATGAAAGGCGCTGGTTTTGTGGTAATGGAAATTGGTTGTTAGCGGGGCTCTTAAGCCCCGCTTTTCTTGGTCGCCATCTTCCTCTTCTAGAAATCTCTGATTTTCTGTTTTATCGGGTTCTGATGTTGTGGGGTTGTGAGCATTCATTGCTCCAGTATTATTCCTCTTTCCCATGATTTCGGAAGTTTGTGCCTTCTCTGGGTTCTTTTCTTGGGTCACTATGACTTCAATTAAGGTGCTCTGGATCTCGAGTCAGTAGTATCTCAGACCCCACTACTCCTTTACTGGGTTGTATCACAGAGTCTCCGACCCAGAGAGTCGATAGAGGCTGCTTTAGACTGTGGGGGGTGCCAGGTTGCACGTTCTCCTATGGTGTGATATCACTGCCACCGCCCCTCTCCCACTGGGTCAAGTCCCATTGAGTACAGTACTGGGGTTTCTCCGCTGTGGCCCACAATTTGACTCACTGTTCTTGAGTACGCAGATGTAGCTGTACTGGATTCTGTGAATTCTCTGCTGTTGCTGCCGGTGGCAATATGGCGCCGCTGCTACGCCCTCGGCTATGGGGCTGGCGTTTTTTTTTTTCTTGGTTTTGATTTCCACTCTGAATCCCTGCAGCATGTGCTGAGCTCAGCCACTGAGAGCTTTAGATGCCCTCTGCGCCGAGAAATCCCGCCTGGCTGTTCCGCAGCGGCTCCCCTCGGCTTGCTGTGGCCGTCCCGTGAATTCGCCAGTGCCGCCAGCAGTATGGGCTGCTGCCGCGTCCTCGGGCATGAAGCCGCGTCCTCGGGCGTGAGGATCTCCTCTGTGGCTCTGTTCTCAGTCTGCTTTCTCTCTGGAGCCTGGTGATTTATTTTGTTTCTCTGGTGATGTTGTTTTCTGGCTTTGAAAGGCGCTGATTTTGTGGTAATGTAGATTTGTTGTTAGCGGGGCTCTTAAGCCCCGCTTTTCTCGGTCGCCATCTTCCCGGAAGTCTCCTTCATTAATAATTTTCATGCTGCCGGGCGTGGTGGTGCACACTTGTAATCCCCATGCTTGGGAGGCGGAAACAGGAGGATTACGCTGGTTCAGAGCCAGCCTCACTGGCTTAAGAGACCCTGTTTCCAAATTTAAAAAATACATAAAATAGGTCTGGGAGTGTAGCCCAGAGGTAGAAGGGCTTCCAGGAACCCCAATACCACTAATAATTAATAATAATAATAATAATAATAATAATAATAATTTTCATGCTAATTACATGTTAAAATGATAATATTTAGGATCAGGTTAAATATTTCACCTGTTTCTCTTTACCTTTTTAACGTGGCTATTAGAAGATTTTAATTACTCATGAAGTTTGCATTATATACATACTGGAGGTACAAGTTTATTATTTCAGGATCTGTATTACCATTTCTCTAACTTTGCAAGGTTCAGTTTTCTCTTTCAATAATGGGTCTCCATCGATGACATTCTCCAGGAGCCTGCTCCCTCTACTGCATTCTGTAAACCGCCTACCCCTAACTATTTATTTTCACCAAAATGACTTCCTTGCTCTCTGGTCGTCCAGCTCTACTTTAACGTGAGCCCTCTGCATTCCTTGCGGTCAGTGTCCCCCTCACCCCCAGGGTGTTCTGCCCCTTTGTGCCATACACACCTGAACAATGTCGAGGGTTAATAACCTGCCACTGATGGTGGAATGTGACGGATCCATAAATGTTACTGACATTCCTGTGGCCCAAGCTTTCTGTACCTGGCCCCTTTCCACGGTATCTTCTTTCTCTAACACCCGCTCTCATCTAGACCAAGGGAAACCATGCTCACTCGTCAAGCTTAACTCAGATTTCCTATTGTCCACAAGATCTTTACAGATCCCTCCATTACAATTCTTCTCTATTTTAAACAAACATAGCACTTTTTTGCAATTCTCTCCCATCATTTTTTATCCTGCCTTATAATATCTGTCAGCTAGTCTCACCCTGTCCCACTAGATCAAATGCTTGACTCCAAACCCCATGTTCAGCAGAGAGTTTTACATGTAATAAACATACAGCAATTTGATTACACTGAATTAAATCTGAATTTTTCCTATTTGATAGAACAAGTAAAAGTAATCTTACAACTTGCTGACCACAGTGGTTTTTAAAATCTGATCATAAATTATGAGGCTCAAAATAATAATCATCTCACTCTTTCCATTTTAAGGTCCAGAGGAAATTATCATAAATATCTGAAGGGATATCCTCTGGCTTCGTAGGGAGGAAAGACTGTCCACCAGTGTGTACACGTGGCATTCTCTGTTCCACTAGATACCCCGTGGTTTCCCCACATAAATTCAGAAGCAGAATTTGGTAAAACAAAGATTCTTGAACATCTACACAGGATGAATACATTTCCTAAGCAAAAAAATTAGAACAAAGAATGTTTGTGCCATTTCTAAGTAAGTTCTCATTTTAAAATGTGGCTTTAAATGACAAAACTTTTTTTTTAACTTTTGCAGTTATTTACCTTTATTATATCTTGAAATTTTAAAACAGGAAAATAGTATTTTTCAAACACCTAGGAATATTCAAGTGGCACAGCATCTTCATACAACTTGACAAAAATGAAGTTTAAGTTAGAATTCTGTCTTATGTCACTTAAGAAATAACACAGATACAGCTGTCCTTTAAACCACATGTGCCAAATAAACAGCTGGCAATCATGTATGAGGTACAATTGTTGTTCCAAAATGAAAACATACATTCTCAGCTGGGCGTGATGGTGCATATCTGTACTCCCCGTACTTGGGGAGGCTGAGACAAGAGTATCACAGGTTTGTGGACAGCCACAACAATCTAGCGAAACTCTCATCAACCCAGCAAGTCCCCGTTTCAAAATAAAAATAAAACAGGGCTGAGGGGGTAGCTCAGAGGTATAATGTCCCTGGGGTTCAATCCCCAGCACCACAAACAAAAGAGAAAAATGTACATTCTTGCCCTGGTGAACATATTATTGTCACTTGTAACAAATACTATTAGCACCAATTCTCATAACTTATACCCAAAGTTAAACAATTAAAAATGACAATAATGATGAACATGTTTCTCTTAAAAGTTTTAAATTATAAAATAAAGCCCCAAACAATTAGTCAGAGCTAATGTATCTCCTAAAATTAGCAGAATAAAAGGTTCAGAAGTAGGCAAGCTAACTAGAACTGCTTCACAGGACTGAGAACTTCTCAGAATGGAAACCAACCTACAATTGTTTTTGATTTCCTGAAGAATAAGCTGAGAAGTATAATAATGGCAAATGGTGCATATATATTTTATAGAAAAATCTTATTTTTAATCTCTATAGCAGTGCAAAGTGCCATATTAAATACTTATATATATATATATTTCAAGAATCGAATAAAATATATAAAACAGTATCCGCATGAGAAATACATACAAAATATATATCTCCTACGAAATAGGAATAATTTATTCCTAGTTATTTGTCCAAACTTAGCCAAAATATAAGAACTTTAGAATATTGAGTATTTCTCTGAAAAAATAAGACTAGATTACATACAAATAACTTTGAAGAACAGTATCTATTGCATACAATGACCATTCTATATACCCTATATCTTGTCTAAAAACTGGTAAGAATATTTTATGAAAGTTTTAAACTTGTTTTTCACTCTAAAATCTGATTTCTAGGAAATCTCAGAACATGAACAGTACACTGCAATATCAAGCAGATAAAATATTTGAGAAAGATATGATTAGCTATAGTTTCACCTTAAAATTTTCTTTTGAAAAAAATTCTTATGGATTTATAGAATTTGTTGATCCTTGTTATTTCCTCTTGAGCTGTTTTGGTCCTACATATAAACCCAAACCAAAGGGGTTTTTAGTGTTTCCTAGTATATTGTAAACTACAAAATGAAAAATAATAAAAAAGACATAAATAATAAACTCCCAATGTGAGCATAATATTGCTATCATGTGAAATGGTTTTTAAAGAGGTAGATTTGAGTATAGTATAGTTTTATAATTATGGATATAATGTATGTTTTGAGGAACTTTCTATAAAACAGGAACTTCTAAGGGCAGAAAAATGATTTTACATTAAGGAGGACCTGGCGAGCCCAATCTAAATTTCTGCAGACATTTTTCAAAATTTGAAGGCAATTTCTGACTTCAGCTTTTCAATGTGGTGGCAGAGCTTCGAGCTTGTTCCCAGCTTCAATCCCATATACTTCATCATCACATCATTTTTGAGCAGTAGCAGGGCCTTTCCATCAATATCATGTTGCCTGATGATGTTGGCGAGAATGTCAAAAAGCTGAGGATCAACATGTTTCAGAAACAGGACCACATCCTCCACACACCAGGTTAAAGGGCTCTGTTGTTTCAGGATATTGGCATCATCATGAACTGGCGAACTTGCAGCAAATCCAGATGTGATACAGAGAGGTGGCACATTATTATTCTCCATTAAGACTGGGAAATTTCTCTGGTCAGGGGCATATACCGGCATGGGGTCTCTCTGGACCAGAGCGGCTGCAGGTTCCTTTGTGGCAGCTGAGATGGTGTTGGGGCTAGGAGGCTGAGTAATGCCAAAGCAGGCTGTCATAGAAGTGCTGGCCACTGCACCATCAGATGTGAAGTAGGTACTATGGCATGAACTCCCAGCACAGGGAACGCTGAGATCTTCTCCGAATGGTATGTCTCGACCCTTGAAGGGAGAATCTGGCTCTATTTCCTGGAGCTCCTCATCAGAATTAGTAGATGGAATTATGAAGTTGTTCTCATTATCATTTGAATTCCTTCGCACTGGACAAGTCGGACTGTAGCTTTCAGGGTAGGAGAATGAATTATGCTCCTCCTTCTTCATTTTCTGGGCTTTAATTTTTTTGGCGATCAGGTAACTGTAATTTTTGCCTGTGAATTTTAATGGCTTACGATAATGCCAAAAGCCTTTGCCATACCGACGTTGAATTTTTGACACCTTTCCATTAATGATATCACACTTCCTTTCCAGATTTATAATAGCATCATATATGACCTGACAATGGGAAAAGACATCCACAGCTGGTCTCGCTTCCTCTTCAACGTAGGATGTCTCAGAGAGAACACGGTCTGGCACAATAATCTCAGTGGAGTTGTTAGACATCTTTTTTTGTGCAACAGGATAAACTTCACTCCCTTAAACTTGCTGGAAGGTGTATTTGTGAAATTGTTTGGTCACCTAAGACTGGTAAACCTTTTGCCCCTGTTCTGGTCCGGGGCCTGCCACGCCGGACCGGGAGCGAGAATCACCTCAGCTCCCGGTAAGCGCCGCTCGCCGCCGCTCGCCCGACAAAACTTCTTAGAATAATAGCCATCTCAATAGTCAGTGACCAAAACAGTTGAAACCAGAGTTGTCTTTAAAAATTGAGGTTGCCGCCGGGCGTGGTGGCGCACGCTTGTAATCCCCGCGCTTGGGAGGCAGAGACAGGAGGATCCCGCAGGTTCGAAGCCAACCTCGCTGGCTTAAGAGACCCTGTTTCCAAATAAAAATATAAAATAGGTCTGGGAGTATAGCCCGGAGGTAGAAGGGCTTCCAGGAACCCCAGTACCACCAAAAAAATAAAAAATGAGGTGGTCTGATTATATGAACATCTACTTTAGATTCCAATATGACCTTCATTTCTGCCTAGAATCATCTTAAACACAAAATAATGGTCTGTTATGATGGGTAGGGCTCACACAGAAACCTATGGAGGAACAGCTTTGGTTTCTCTCGTGTTTAACTACAGAAAACTGCCATTGCTCCTATTATTTTATTACCTACGGAAAGAGCAATTACATTCATTCAAAATCAGTAAACTCGGGCATTTTGTATTGTTTTTAAATTAGTATTCTGGAAAAATAAATTAATTTATATTTAAGTTAGTACTTCTATTTGTATAAGAAAAATATAAGTAATCCTTGAAAGCAGTGAAAAATGTATCAGGCATTGAGAGAAAGAGAAGCCACAGAACAGGAGAAAATACTTGCAAAACCCATATCTGATAAAGAACTTAATCCAAAATATAGAGAGAGGTCTTAAAATTTAACAACAAAAAACAAATGGCCGATTTTAAAACAGGCAAAAGATCTCAACAGATACCTCACTACAGAAACTATGCAGATGGCAAACAGACAGGTGAAAAGATGCTCAGTATCATCTGTCATTAGACAAATGCAAATTAGTACAGCGATGAGATTATACGTCACACCTTTTAGAATGGCTAAATTTAACACACTGACAATACAAAATGCTGACAAGGATGTGGACTACAGGAACTCTTATTCTTTGCTGGTGGGAATGATACGGCCATTTTGGAAGACAGTTTGGAGATTTTTTTACAAAGGTAAATATAAGCTTCCCATAGGGCTTATTGGTTGCATTGCCATTGCTACTTACTAAAATAAATTGAAAACTTATGTTCGCGCTAAAATCTGCACAGGAATGTTTATTTCAGATTTATTTATAAGTGCCGAAACCTATCACTGAATATTTTTCTGTGATCAAAAGAAATATACTATCAATACATGAAAAGACGACGATGAAAATTAAATTATATATTGCTAAGTGGAATAACTAATCTAAGCCAGGTGTGTTTATCATCCCAGTACTTGAAGGCTGAGACAGTGGCATCTCAGGTTTGAGATCAGCCTCGGCGACTTAGACTCTCAGCAACCTAGCAAGGCCTTTTCAAAACAAACAAAAAAAGAGTTGGGGTTTGTAGTTCAGAATCAAAATGCCCCTGGGCTCAATCCTCAGTACCAACAGAGGGAGGGAGGGAGGGAGGGAGGGAGGGAAGGAGGGAGGGAGGGAGAAGAAGAAATAAGATAATTTGAAGATTCTACGCACTATATTAGTTGAACTATATAACACTCTAGAAAGAAAAAAATAGTAAAAAGATGAGTGGTTGCCAAGGGTTCCTGGGAAGGAGGGGGCGATGACTATGTGGAGAGCAGGGGGTTACTAGGCCGCAGGACTTACTCTGTATGATCTTGTAGTGGTGTGTACAAGTCATTAGACATTAGTCAGAACTCATAGGGTACAACAGAAAGACTGGCCTCTAATGTAAACTGTGTTTTAGTTAATAATAACGTATCAGTATCAGCTCATCAAATACTACAAATGTTACACGAGACACAAGATACCAAGAGAAGCGGGAGAGTAGCGTTAAGAAGGTACATAAGAACTGCTTAATTTTCTCTAAACTAAAACTGCTCAAAAAGAGTCTATTAAATTTTTTGGGGGGTGGATGGAACCCTTCTACCTCCGGGCTACACTCCCAGACCCATTTTTATATTTTTATTTGGAAACAGGGTCTCTTAAGCCAGTGCGGCTGGCTTCGAACCTGCACGATCCTCCTGTCTCCGCCTCCCAAGCGCGGGGATTACAAGTGTGCGCCACCACGCCCGGCGTCTATTAATTTTTTAAAGGCTACATAATGTATGATTCCAAGTAACACATATTCTGGGAAAGGCAAAATCATAGAGAAGTGTGTGTGTGTGTGTGTGTGTGTGTGTGTGTGTGTGTGTGTGTTACTGGTGATAGAACCCAGGTGCATTCTACCTCTGACTGCATACACCCCAGCCCTATTCTTTATTCTTTATTTTGAGACAGGGTCTCACTGAGTTGCAGAGGGCCTCACTAAGTAGCTGAGGCTGGCCGCGAACCGCGATCCTCCTGTCTCAGCCTCCCGAATGCTGGGATTACAAGCGTGCGCCACCACGCCCGGCTGGAGAATTTTTTAAATCAATGATTGCCATGGGTTCAGAGGGAAAGGGAAAGGGATAAACAACTAGAACGTGAGATTTTTAGAACAGTGGAAATATTCTGTATGATACTGTAATGGTAGAAACATGATAATATGCATTTACTAAAATCCTTAGAATTGTACAACATAAAGAGTAAGCTTGAAGCTGAGCTTGAAGTAACTTGGAGTAAAATGCCCCTGGGTTCCATCCCCAGTACCGCATAAAAAAAAAAGAAGTCTGAATGCAGACTATGGACATAAGTTCATAACAATATGTCAATATTAATTCATCATTTTTTTTGCAATACAGGGGATTAAACCTATGGGCCTTCTGCCTCTGAGCTACACCCCCAGCCCTATTTTTAATCCTTTATTTTGAAACATGGTCTCACTAGGTTGTGGAAGGCCTCACGAGGTAGCTGAGGCTGGCCTCAAACCTGCAATCCTCCTGTCTCAGCCTCCCAGGTACTGGGATTATAAGCGTGCATCATCATGCCCACCTTAATTCATCATTACAATAAGCACACCACTCTAGTGCAAGACACTGATTCTAGGGGGAAGTGGGATTAGGTGAACAGGAACTCTGTGCTTCTTACAAAATTTTTCTGGAAACCCAACAGTGCTCTGAAAAATAAATTTTATTAAAATGCTTAATGTGTCAGGAGACATATTTATTTATTAAATCTGGTATGTGTTCCAATTAAAAACTGTTCTGTGAAAAAATTCAAGTAATAAGAGCTAACACTTTAAGAAACAAAGAGATAATGTTAAGAACAGCGGTCAGAAAGACAGAAAAACCACTGGGGGGAAAAATCCATCTTACTGAGGAAAAAGTAACAGTGAGGTATGCTTGCAAATGTGGGTCGTGAGTGCTTATATCTCCTTTTCTTTCTTTGCCTCAGGGTTCAGAGGCTGATGTGCTATTCTAGAAAAGCCATATAACATTTCTCTGACCGGTTTGACAATACTGCTGTTGGTCTCACGAGAGGGATCAGGCAAAACCTTAGAAAAGCTACAGCGAGATGCATACAGGTGCCAGGGTTCTGGAGAAGGGACCAAGGAAAGCCCAAGTCCAGAAATGTCCTCCGCCATTACGTTCTCATTGGTGTGAGTTATATCTGGTTCCACTTCAAGTCTCTCTTTGCCATGGTCTCAAAAACTTCTCTTATGCCGGGCGTGGTGGCGCACGCTTGTAATCCCCGCGCTTGGGAGGCGGAGACAGGAGGATCGCGCAGGTTCGAAGCCAGCCGCGCTGGCGTAAGAGACCCTGTTTCAAAAATATAAAATAGGTCTGGGAGTGTAGCCCGGAGGCAGAAGGGCTTCCTGGAACCCCAGTACCACCAAAAAAAAAAAAAAAAAAAAAACTTCTCTTATTTCTTTAAATATATTAAACAGGCCTACTTCACATTCTGAGCAGGCCAGTCCATCCTCTGCGTCTCCGTGGAATTGACTCTATAGTGTGTTTTTTCTATCTACTCTCGCTCATGGTGACTTATTCCCTTATATGTTGGGCGGAAGGAAGGTAGTTCCTTATTATGGATTCATAGTCCTCAAGTTTCATTTGTTGGAGTTCATAAATGTCTAAATTTAAATTGCATTCTTCCAGAGATACTTCTCTTTCCTTCTATCAAGACCCAGAAATTCTGCCAATCTAAAAACATGTTGACAGCATAAAAATTACACATAGACCAGTGAAACAGGATGGAGAACCCAGAAATCAATCCATGTACAACCAACTGATTTTTTTTTACAAAGGTGCTAAGACTATACATGGAGAAAGGACATTCACTAACTGATGCTGGTAAAAGTGGATATATATGCAAAAAAATAAAAATAAAACTAGATCCCTAAATGTAAACCCCTAAACTATAAAATTACAAGTAACATAGAGGAAATACTTCAAGACATCGGGGTAAGCAAAGATTGTTTGAGTAAGATGTCAAAAGTACAGGCAACAGAAGCAAAAAATAGACAAACTAGATTAAATCAAACTAAAATCATCTATACAACAAGGAAAACAATCAACAGAGTTAAAAGACAACCTTTAGAATAGAAGCAAATATTTTCAAATTATTCATCCAATAAGGGGTTAACATACGGAACATATAAGAAATCCAAAGAACTGGATGACAAAAAAATCATAGACTCCAATTTAAAAATGTGATATAGATACAGAGACTTTTCTCAAAAGAAGACATACAGCTGATCAATAAATACATGACAAAATGTTCATATCTCCAACCACCAGAGAACTGCAAAGCAGAACCCACAATGAGATACCACTGCATTTTGGGCAGCTGTCAATAAGTCCAAAAAGAACAAAGGTTGGAGAGGACATGGAGGAAGAGCTCTGGTACACTGGTGGTGGGGATGTAAATTAGTAAAGTAATTAGGAAACACAGTACAAAGATCCCTTTTAGAAACTTACAATTGAAGGCCGGGCGTGGTGGTGCACGCTTGTAATCCCCGCACTTGGGAGGCGGAGACAGGAGGATCGTGCAGGTTTGAAGCCAGCCACGCTGGCGTAAGAGACCCTGTTTCAAAAATATAAAAAAAAATAGGTCTGGGAGTGTAGCCCGGAGGTAGAAGGGCTTCCAGGAACCCCAGTACCACCAAAAAAATAAAAAATAAAAAATAAAAACTTACAATTGAACTGGCATATGACCCAGCAATCCCATTACTGGGTATATATTCAAATGAAATTTAAAAAAAACCTTATATCAAAGAGATACCCACACGCCCATGTTTATCACAGCATTATTTAAAATAGCCCAGATATGGAAATAGCCAAGGTGTTCAGCAGGGGGAGAATGGATGAGATAACATGTGGTCTGTACACACAATGGAACGCCATTCATCCATAACAGAAAGAATAAAGCCCTGTCACTTGCAGCAACGTGGAGAAACCTGAGGGTCATTATGTTAAGTGAAATAAGCCAGACATAGAAAGAAAATTACCACACTTTCTCACTCATGTGTAAAATTAAAAGGCTGATCTCAAAGAATGGAGTAGAATAGGAGTCAATAGAGACGGGGAAGGACAGGCAGAGGGATGGACAGAAGCTGTAAGCCAGGCCAGGCGTGGTGGGCACGCTTGTAATTCCAGCATTTGGGAGGCGGAGACCAGAGGATCGCGGTTCGCGGACAGCCTCAGCTATTTGGCAAGGCTCTTCGCAATCCAGTAAGACCCTGTTTCAAAATTAAAATGACAAAAAAGTAGGGCTGGGAGTGTGCCTTGAGATAGAATGCCCCCTGATTTTCATCCTCAGTACCTCAAAAAAAAAAAAGAAGTTAGATAAGGCATGCAGCCATACATATGGTGTCCGGCATCAAAACACAGTTGTATACAAGGAATTTGTTCTGAGTTTCAATAGCATGTAAGGTAACTTTTTTTGAGAGGGGTGTGTGTGTGCGTGCGTGTGTGTGTGTGTGTGTGTGTGTGTGTTTACTACTAGGGATTTAAGCCAAGTGATTTAACTTCTGAGCCCATTTTATCCTTTTTATTTTGAAACAAGGTCTCACTAAATTACTGAGGGTCTTTGTTAAGTTGCTGAGACTGGCTGTGCCACGTTCCATTCTCCTGTCTCAGCCTCCCCAGTACAGGGATTACAAGCCTGCACCGCCCCGTCCGGCTGTAAAGTAACTCTTGTTATCGCACTGTATGATCTATTCTAAGTAAAGAATACAGAAGTTCCCAGCACATAAAAATAGTTAATGCTTGAGGAGATAAATGTGTTTATTATGCTGACCGGATCATTACATCTATCAAAATATCATATTCTGCCCCATAAAAATGTATAAATATTATGTCTCAACAAAAATAATGAATTTTAAATCTTACTTTTTAAAATACATTTTATCCCGTATGTTTAGATTTGCTAAGCAAAATTTCTCCAAATATCTAGTCTGACATATAGCTAAAATTAGAACTCTCCATGTAGAGACTGGCACAGGGCTGGATGCAAGGCCATAAAGCCTTACTTATGTCATTAATAACCTCAGGCAGCATTTTCAGCTTGTGTCAGCTTTTTCCAACTTTCTTCTACGGCCATGAAACCCACACATTGACCCCCAAGAGCCCTCGTTAGCCTAATTCTAGTCCCCGGCCTCACATGGATTGATCTTGTATTAGTCAAACTCCCAGCTCAAATCCTGGGAAGTTTTACATTTCTATCATCTGCTTCGCAGAGATATTCATCTTGCTTTATATGTCTTTTCAAATTTCCTATATATTTAGAACCAAGGTAAATAAGTGTAAACTTGGTCCAATACATGACCTTTATCAGAAATTAAGATTAAACAATTTTCCAAAAGAGAATTTTCAGTGATGCATGCCTGTAATCCCAGGACTGGGAGACAGAGAGGAGAGGACTGCAGGTTCAGGGCCAGCCTCAGCAACTCAGCAAGGCAGGCCCGAAACTGCAGCCACTAACAAACATGTATTCTATGTTTTTTTCCTATTCATGCTTACATACCTATGATAGTTTAATTTATAAATTTATAAATTACTTAAAGTTAATAATTAAAAGTTAAAGTTAATAATAAAACAATTATAACAATATACTCTAATAAAGTAATATGGATGCCCTCCCCTTCCTCCCTCCCTCTGTCTTCCTTTCTCTCCCGCCCTCTCCCTCTCCCTCTTTCTCTCTGTCTCTCTCTTACTGTACCATACTCACCTGTCCTCTGATGACAGGGTAGGGTACAGTGCCAGCGTGGTGAGATCGGTGAGGTGCAAGACGGAAGCACTTACCGGGCACTGCGGCTGCAGCCCCTGTAGTTTGAAGTGCAACAGGAAAAAGAGCATCAACTGCTTTCACCTTCTTTACAACGGTTTATTCTTATTGTAGATCTTAGCAACTTCAGCATACAAATTTTTTTCTTTCCTATTTGAGAACTTTCACCTTTTCGCTTTAAAAAAAAAAAAAAACTTTGTGGCTTCTCTTAGCATACCTGAGTTCTCAGCATCACCACTCCTGTACTTTGGGGTCATTGGTAAGTAAAATAAGGGTTAGTTGCCCACAGTCCTGTATAGTGTATACTGCGACAGATACTGATAACCAGACAGCTAACTAACTTACGAACGGGTGGGTGGCCAACACAGCGTAGACACTGTGGACAAAAAGATGATTCATATCACAAACGGGATGAAGCAGGATGGCCAGGATTTCATTACACTGCTCACAAGACTGCCCAATTTAAAGCTGATGTGTAGTTTATTTCTGGAAATTTCTATTTAATATTTTTGGACTGACAGCAACTAGAAGTAAATGAAACCACATAATATGAAAATGCTGATGGGGTGGGGAGAGCTACACTGGCTCTAAGATCCCTCCATCTCAGCTGTGAGGAATGTGTCTATGAAAGAGGCTGGCTGCAGCGAGCTCAAAGAAATGATGAAAGGGTTAAAGATGACGCATAGATACAGATGGCCTCTCCCTTGGGAAGGAATCCTTCAAAACCCCACTACACTAAAAGTGACCTGAGATGTGAGGAAAGAAATTCAACAGTATAACTACTCGTGTTAACATCCAGCTAATAGGCTTCATTTCAACCTCTAAAATTGTTATAATTTTTTACGTATGTATACTTACAATTCTACTTCTATTTCAAGAAATGTTATACTGGTTTAATGTGTTTTTGTGTGTATTACATGTTATAATTTTATAATACTCATTTTGTTTTGTTAATAATTAAATTATTTGCTTATTTCTTGAAGCATGTACATTGCCTGGTTCCACAGAACCATAGAAAGCAAAAGGTGAGCTGTGCTAAAACATAATTAGCCTCATCAAGTATTTCTGGAGTCTCTGCCCGGCAGCAAAGCTTTAAGGCAAAACTGGTAATATTATAAGACAAAATTGCCATCATAATTTTCATTGCTATGATGACTTCCAAGATACGGCAAGTCATTGATCAGAAACAGCACATCATCTAAACCTTCTATAATTATATAAAACCTGTATTATCATAATACACATGAATAATCTTAATGTAGAAGTAAATATCCTTATAATTTTAAGTGTTTTATGGTACAGCCATAATGCAAACTATATTTATAGTCCCCCTTGTCCCAAAATGAGTTTGAAGTTGAAATCCATTAATATTTTATAATTCTATAAATGAATTTAAAATAATAGTTAAGAAAAATTAATGAAAACTTTTCCTTAGCATCTTTTACCCAAAGCCAGGTGACTGTCCTTTACTTTTTCTCTTTTTCTTTTACTTCTGGGATTGAACGGAGGGGCACTCTACCTCTGAGCTACATCCCCGACTCTATTTATTTTGAAACAGGGTTTCACTAAGTTGCCCAGGCTGGCATCAAACTTGCAATCCTCCTGCCATAGCCTTGCAAGTACCGGGACTGTAGGAATGCTCCACGAGGCCCATCTTCCTAAATTGTATTCAAGTATAATATGTAGCCAATAACTTTTGTAAGGTTACTTGCTCATCTATTCATTCTAGAATAATTTATGAATACCAGTCATGACTTTTAACAGCTACATGATGTTTCTCAAGCATGAAAGGTTAATACTAAGTTGCAAGATGTTTTGTCAATATTTTTGCATCAAATGATGTAGAAACATACAAGTGCTCCTGGAAATAGTATGTTTTATTTTCTTGTTCCAAATGTATCTCTGATTATAAAACAAAATTTTTGCCTACTTAACTGTTAGTGTAAAAATTTCCCTCTCAAAATTTTAAAACCAGATCGTCGGCATCATTATTTCACACACCTGCCATAACCTACAAACAGAACAACGGAGGTTGTGTTCTCTATAAAAATTCCAATTTTATGTGCTCATGCCATTTTATCCATCTTCTTAAAAGCTTTCACAAATTAAAAAAGGACTAACATAATTTCTATGGTTCTAAACAATGACCTCGGAGAACATGAAACTACTTTTCAGGCCAGGATTTAGTTGATGTATGAATACGAAAGCACACTAGTTGGTGTTTTTGTTTAAGCACAAACACGTGAGGTCTGCTGATTTGGGAAAAGATATGTATCTGGTTGTTAACAGCTTAAAGATTTTAAAATGAAACTTACATTTTCAGGTAACTACAAATCTTAGATCAAAATTGCCTGAACTACACAGATGTGATACAGAGAGGTCAGATTTGTTGAAAAGTTCACAAATTGAGATGTAAAGAACTGAGAACTGACCCAAGTTTAACATTAACTATTTGCAAGTTTATGACAAATAATATGGCTATTCAATACTTTGGTTCTAATTCACAGAGTTGGCCCATGTGATCACTAATCCCCCTTCAGCTCTCATATTCTAAAATTCTGATTCTCTAGCATGTTTAACAATTAAAGCCAGATTTTCCATCCATTCTTGGAGCAGAAGAAATCCCCTGCTGACCCAGGTCCACGTTTTCTTGTACCAGGTTAAATGACAAGAGCAGGCCGAAATAAGAATAAGAACGTGGGATTTATCCCCTTTGTAAGCCACATTCTTAGCTTGGGCGCTCAGCAACAGGGCTTAGGGGCTAAACATTCTGAGGCGATGGCAGTGCAGTTCACCACACAAGGCCAAGCTCAGTGGTTTCCCAGACACTGAAAAGGGAAAGAATGTGGAAAGAAAGAGCAGAGACTTCAGATGATGGAAAGAATGAGAACATCTGAGAATCAAACGGGGACACAATAAAGACCTTAAGAGTGTGGAAGAGGCATGTGGAGGACTGGAGCGTGGAGACCTCTCCTCACAATGCTACCAAGCCATCTCTGAAAACATTTTATCGCTAAGAGGTTTAATGAGAGAAAATCAGATTATTGATGCTTCTTTAAAAATGCAAAAGCTAAAAGTGAATCTGTTTTATTTGTGGGAAGTTTAATTATTATGCCATTTCATTACAGACATGTTTACCTCACCCTAAAAGTTAAAGATGTTCTTTATTATTTTTTTGAAAAAAGAATCCTTATTGTCACAGTATTTTAGGAAATTATTGTTAGTCTTTATTTAAATTACTCAACGAGTTCATCATTATATTAATTAGTTAAAACATCTCTAAATAAAATATTGAAGTTATAAATGTCCTCAATTATGACTCCCCTTTCATTAAGAAAAAATAGGAAACCAAAATCTCTAATCAAACCATTAATATCTATTTCCTTTCAGGCTTTGCATATACATATTACATAGTTATAGTTGACAAATGTTATTTTTACATTTTGTATACATTTCCAATTCAAAGTACTATATTGACAAAGTCCATGGGCTTGTCACTTTTATCATCCTCCCATAGTGTTAATTGGGTTAAAACTGTGTAAGTTGCTTTGGAATTCCTTTATTTGAAATCATTTGTTTGTTTAGCTGGACATGGTGGCACATACTTGTAATCCTAACATTTGGGAGGCTGACACAGGAAGATCGCAATTCAAGGACAGCCTCGACTACTTAGTGAGGTCTTTTCCAACTCAGAGAAACCCTGTTTCAAAATAAATAATAAAAAATGGGGCTGGGGGTGTAGCTCAGAAGTAAATGCGCCTGGGTTCCATCCCCGGTACCACACACAAAAAAAAAACTGTTTGGATATGAAATGTCTCCCGAAGACTTATGTACTGAAATTTTGTTCTTCAATTTAGGAAGATTCAGAGGTGAAGTTTTTGAGAAGTGACTGGATTAAAAAAGCTCTGATTTCATCTGTGGATTAATCACTGACTGGTGAGTAGACTACCAGGAGGCAGTATTCACAGTGAGAGGTGGGACTTGCTTGAAGGAAGTAGGTCCCAGGAGCATGCCCTGAAAGGGCTTTACAGCTTTACTTGTCTCTGACCTTCCTGTCTGTCTGTCTCTGTGTGTCTGTCTCTTTCTTTGTCTCTATGTTTCTCTCTCTGTGTGTTTCTGTTTCTTTCTCTCTCCCTCTCCCTCCCTCTCTCTCTCTCTCTCTCTCTCTCTCTCTCTCTCTCTCTCTCTCTGTCTCTCTCTCTGCTTCCTGGCTGTGATGAGCTGAGCAGCTCTCCTCTGTCACACCCTCCGCCTCAGCCCCAAACCTCCAGCCTTAACTCAGGCCAAAACCAATGGAGCCAGCCAACCATGAACCCAAACCTCTAAAACCATGAGCCAAAATAAATCTTTCCTCCTCTAAGATGTTTTCTTCTGGTATTTATCACAGCAATTAAAAGTTGACTAGCACACATTTGTTGTTTTTTTCAGTTATGAACTCATCGGTCCCACCATTTCCCTTGCCCCCTTAATTCTGCATTGTAATCACCCAACCCTCGATACCCCTGCCTCCGTTCACACCCATTATCTCCATTTTTGGAGGATGACTGAGGCTTTTTTGGCCTGGATGACTGGGGCTTCCAACCTCAGCTGGGCTCTCTTGCTTGTCCACTGCATGGTTCGTATCCTCACAGGGTCCACTCGAGTCTTCCCCACCCTTCTTCAATCCCTACACTACCCTCTCACCCTGATCATGCAGCTGAGCTCTCGTTTCCAGAGTTACCTTCCTCACTTTCTCTTCCTCCCCAAGCCCGCTCTGCATGCTCCGCCCTTCCTTCCTCTCACCCTGAGCCAGAAAAAGGACATCTGGGATCTTTCTCCAGGTGTTACCCCTCCATCTTCAAGTTTACCATCTGTCCTACATCCTCTCATTCCTTATCCTAAAACAAACTGATGTAAATGCCACATTAATAATGTCAGTAATAATAATAACAAAAAATATGTATACAGCATTTAAAATGTTTCCGTTCTTAGCAATGTGGGTATATAAATCAAATCTTCATAACAACCATATGAGGTAGATAATCATTATAATTATACTCATTCTATAACTATGGCACAGAGAGATAGATTTACCTAATCAAGGCCAAACAGCTAGTAAATGCAGTGATGAAATCCAGACCCCAAAAGTGGCTTTTAACCACTCTACCCCATGTATAGAGACTTATATCACAGACTTGTAACTTGTAATGTAAAGGAGAGTGGGTTTGGATGACAAGATGAGCAGAGAATCCTGTACAGCACCCAAAATAATTAAAAGCAATTCTCTGAACTAGGATGGAAAAGCCAGGAGTTAGAAGTGCCAGAGATCATTTGCCACACGAATAGCAAACGATGAAGAATGGCCACGGGTGTGGCCTTACACAACTGCTTCACGAGGCCCCTGAGCACCCGAGTCTCACAGGAAGTTTTGGAGCTCCGGCTTCATTTCACCGTATCTGCTCCCCCAGCTCCTAATGGCTACCTCCACTGATAGGACAGCACTGTGCCACTTACAGAAACATGGAATCCCACCCCCTCAACATGGAATCCCACTCCCTCAACATGGAATCCCACCCCCTCAACATGGAATCCCACCCCCTCAACATGGAATCCCACCCCCTCAACATGGAATCCCACTCCCTCAACATGGAATCCCACCCCCTCAACATGGAATCCCACTCCCTCAACATGGAATCCCACCCCCTCAACATGGAATCCCACTCCCTCAACTATCATGACCAGGACCCATGTGCATCAGCAGCTGCCGCCAACAGTCCACAAGCAGAATGAAGTCAGTTTTCCAGCCGTTACTGACAAATCCATTTTGGGATCCAGATGTCTCCGAGAGTAGCTGCCAGAGGCTCTAAATCACCCTTAGTCATTCTTTTTCATCTCTAAGACTGGATATGGATTTGACTCTTAAATCACATTCAATGCAATAACCACACATTACCTCTTTTACCAAAACCAGCGATCTAGAAAGGATATTTTCTTGCAGGAGCAAGAATAAGATAAAGGTAAAACGACACAATTAGTCATTTCCAGAAGCTATCATTCAGAAACCGTATTATCTGGTATCTGGTTGGTAGATAATAGATTTGCACACACACACACACACACACACACACACACACACACACACACACACTTATCATATACACATTGTCCTATAAAGTGTTATTAAACTTACAAAAGCAACTTTTAATAGAAGACTTAAGCCAACTAATATCAAGTATTTATGAAGCATACAATCTGAGCTTTGGACTCCCTATTTCATAAATAACATAACTTCTTATCCAAAATAAATATGCCAAGAATCACATTACCTAGACTACTTCCTTGATCAATCGTCCAGCACTACTCTCTTGATCCTAAAGTAATAAAACAAAATATCTAAGGGACTAAATGATTTGCTCAGGGTCACACAGAAGGCGACTGGTAAGACTGAAAGGGCTCAAGTATCTAGATTCCCGACCAGAGGTACTAAGAGGTCCACAAAGTACAGTGGGTTTTACAGAATTTGAAAAAAGTCACATGGAATACAACATGAATCTACAGGCTACTATATAACACTGAATAATTAAAACATAAAGTCACAGATCACTGCCCTGAAAGTGTTGACTATAAAACATCAAATTATGAAATTCAAATTTAAACAGGAGAGTCCAAATAATAAATATTCATTTGTCTCATGACGATGACTGGTTACAACAAATCTATTTTAATTAACAAAAATAATAAACCCCAAGTACTGGGATTACAAGCCTCCGCCACCATGCCCGGCTTACAATTAAACTTTAAATATAAAAGGCTTACCACATTTTCCTTGATCTTTTTCAACTCCTCATCGATCTCCCTCAGCCGATTTTGCTGATCCCTTTGCTCTTTGGTGTTCCGGAGAACCTTTTCTCCTGGAGTTACTTCCACACTTTTTTCATCAAGGTCATGTTCCTAATTTAAAAAAAAAAAAATCATTTAGAGGCTGGCAATGTGCTGCTATCATAGATGCCTCCAAAGCCGGTGAGCCTTGAGCGTGAGCTTGCTTCTTAAACAATATTCCTTCCCTTCAAAACCATACTCAGGATTCTTTAAAATCATCCTGTTTGAAGGAGTAAAGGTCCAACTGCACATAAAACAGGCAGAGAAAAAAAAACTCAACTTCTGCGATCATCTAGAAAGCAGGCGGGCACAGTGAATAAGAGCAAAGTAAAACCGATGCTCTAAGCACAGCCACCGGAATGAAAAGGTGTGATAATAACACCAGATGCTGGAGCATGTGGGACGGGCAGAACGCTCACCTGTTGGGACAACTTAGAAAAACTATGTGGCCGTTGCTTAAAAAGTTAAATGTCTGACCTACAAACCAGAAATTCCACTTTTGTGAATTTGCCAAGGAGAAATTAAAATACAGCATTCATACTTCGTACATTAATGCTCAAACATTGAAAGATTGAAAACAGTTGTTTGAGTGTCTATCAACAGCAGAATAACAAAGTCTGGTGAGCTCCAACACAGGCGGGAGATTTACTCAATGCCACAGAAGTACTGGAGACTGGAAGGCAGGAGAGACAGCTTGAGCTATTTTCCCCTTCTTCTCCCTGTTTTGGTACTTCAGTTTGGGCAGTGATGAATCCCTGACGTGCCCAGAGTCTTTGTAGAGTCAACTAAATATTCTTGTTCAAAGACTATCAAAGGCAACTCATCTCAGAAAGCTACAGGACACAGAGCAGAGAAATGCCAGGTATCGCTTTTCAATGGGAGTGTTTGATTTCCATCCGTCATAAGAGCATAGGTACGAGGGATAAAGAAGCCATCCTATCTTAAAACCCTCACATCTCACAGGAGCCATCGTTTCCTGAAATGACTGCATAGGCAGAGTCCAGGCACCCAGCACGGGGCATGCCCAGATACAGGATCTCTGCACTTAGGGAAGCCAAGGGTGGCTTCCCATCAGGCCTTTGTAATTCTCCCAATCCAAGAGATCATTTTTAGAATAAGCAAAATTGACTCCTAACCTTGTTAGCATTCCAACATTCATCCGAATGCCGGGAAAACAGAGTTAGGAGCCGTAGAGATACAGCTCAAATGATTATGACAAAGGGAGGAAGGCTTGCTACCCTTTGCCCATGCCCTCGATTATTATGACTCCAGATGACGGCCAGTTCTTCCACCATGACTCCAGCTCTCCCTGACCTCCTCCTTTTCTTCCCCATCCGCTGTTGCTAGTCTCTAAGTGGCCCAACACCCCTTGTCACCTGCTTTAAGTCTAAAAATAATCCCTTCATTTAATCATCTTCAGAAACCAAGCTGGGCACTCCTTCAGGAGTCTCCTTCAGAGAGCCTTGCTAAGTTGCTGAGGCTGGTTGAACCTATTCTCCTGTCTCAGCCTCCCAAGTACTGGGAATACAGGTGGGCACCACTGTGACCAGTTAATTATTCTACAGAGCCTGTCACCGGCTGGGTCATTTGCCTGGTGGTACCAAAAGTAGGTGGAAACATCTTTCAAGCAGATTGTTTTAATCATTTCTGGATTACTGCCATGAAATGAAAAACACCTTGACTGCATCAGAACTTAACAGAAAAAAAAAAAATTAACTTCAAGATAATGTGTAGAATACATACAGGTGGCAAGAGCCATTTCCAAGATCCACTGAGAAGGCTCGACAGTTTGGCACTGGAGACAAGGACCTGGAAGTAATGTGTATCTCTCGACCCAGAAGCCCACGCGCCTGTGGCCTGCTTCTGTAGTTTGGGGGAGCACACATATGGCCAGTAAGAATTCTGTGCCTGTGACTAGCACACATTTAGAGTCCTAGATTCCTGTTCTTAATCACCGTATGAAGTGAATGTGAGGTGAATGGACTCCGTGGCAAATCCCCGTGCAAGTCAACAAAATGACATCTTCCAGGATCGCATGTCAACAGGGCTCTATAGTTACCCAATTGTAGCTAATGTTGAGACAGTGAGATACCAAAATAATTCAGTATTGCTGTCAGCAGCAGCATTTTGCAAGAAAAGAGATGGCTACGGCTACAGTTTTCCTTAATCAAATGTTAATTTTTTGGTGGTCTTACCAAATTGTATACAATGGAAACAATATATTAAGAAAAAAAATTAAAGAGGACCTTTAGATCTAATTGAGTTTGTTGATCTGAGAACAAAGAAATGTCTCTTTCCAGAAGCCCCTCCTCCAACCAGAAAAAAAAATCTAACCATGAACTGGAATCCTAGATTTAGTAAGACTGATTGCACGAGAGATGAATAAACTACAATTCTTCACAAGAGCTAAATGGGATAGAATTTATTATTGAATCCAGTTGGTAAGGATTTAAGAAAGTGAATGCTTATACAACTCCCATATCGTGGGTTTTTCTGGAGAAGGCTGGAATCTAATATATCTACAAATAAGAAAAACTAACATCACTCAGTGTTATGGTAGGATTTACAATATGTGGAAAGAACCGATTTGTTAGAGAGTTAGGAGATGAATATGGAAAGCTATGCACAGTTAAACCACAGATATTAAGAAAAAATTGCTTCAATTAGTCCTCTTTTACTAAGATGAAATGAAAATAAAAAGCAGATGTAAAAACAGCAACCACACGGGCATCGTGAACACTGCAGCAATGGCAGTAATATACCATGCTTTCTTTTGGATGTGACTACATGCTTTGTCGTACCCAAAGGAAATCAGCTATGAAAAAGCCAAATGCTACTTTTAAAAGGTTATAACTGTCATAAAGTTAAGTGGCAGGCCAGGATGTCTAGAGGAGAACATCATAATGACCAAGTTCATGAGGGAAAGAAGATTTCTAATCTACCCTTTTTACAAGAACCAACACACCCTTAATCTCCGAGCCAAAGTCCTTGAATCCCTCAGACTATTGTGACTTGATTACATTTATCATCTTTGGTTTATATGCCTACCATTAGATAGTTATCCTAGACTGGTACATCAGAAAGTCTGTGTCTTTCAACTTGCTCAGAAAACTGTGGACGACAATATGGAATGGTGGAGACTGCAGCAAAGCGGAGAATCTCTGCCTCACAGAAAATCATCTTTGCTACTCAGCTCAACCCAGAACATCAGTGGGCAAGCAAGGAGTCAGGTCTACTGGTGCTGCATTTTCTGATTTTCCAAGAGAAACCAGAAATGTGGATTTTTATATGAATTTGCCTAACTTTTAATGTTGGCTACAAATATTTGTAAACACTTTGTGGGCTTTCGCCATGTGTGAGTTTAATTTGCCCCATAGGCCACCAGTTTTCCATCTTGCACCAGATGCTGGCAATCTTCTGTGTCTCTGACCTCTTCTGCCTGCTGCTCTAGTCCCCCTTCCTGCCCCCGAGTCTCGCTGACATTCCTCTCTCTCCTCTGCACCACCACAGCACTGGAAGCCTTCTCTGCTGCTGATCTGTTTTGTCTCGTACCACAGTGCTACATGTATACTCAATACCTCCCATTAGAAAGTAAGTTTCTAAAATAACTCACTACAACAATATTCATTGATCAAATTCTCTGTCAAATACTATACTAAGCACTTTGTGTTTAGTAACCCATCAATTCTTCACAAGAACCCTGAGGAATAATACCATTTTATAAATGAGGAAAGTAAGGTTTGGAAAGCTTCTAATTAATGCCCCAGTTCACAGAACTGTTAGATGGCAGAGTCAAAACCTGAAACAAGGCTTTTGTGCTCCCAAGTACCATATTTACCTGACTTTTCTTTAAGTCCCCTACAACTTCATACATAAAGCAAGCATTCAATGTTTGATGAGTTGATTGTTTAAAAATAGAACTACTAGCCGGGCGTGGTGGCGCACGCTTGTAATCCCCACGCTTGGGAGGCGGAGACAGGAGGATCGCGCATGTTCGAAGCCAGCTGCGCTGGCTTAAGAGACCCTGCTTCCAAATAAAAATATAAAGTAGGTCTGGGAGAATAGCCCGTAGGTAGCAAGGGTTTCCAGGAAACCCAGTACCACCAAAAAATAAAATAAAATAAAATAATAAAATAAATAAAAATAGAACTATATGTCCCACCTAAAAGACATTCTGAAGGAGCCTCAAGAAAAATTACTAATGAGTACATGTTTTGCCAAAGGGCTAAAAATGAAAATGAGGTGGACTATGCAGTCTGAGTCCTGTGGTTCAGCGACAGATGGGAGCCCATTGGTGAACTCATGGGTGCCCAGGACTTATCCAAGGTACTTTTCAATGTACTTACTCAGGAAGTATTCAAATCCAAAAATAATATCCATAAAATAATTGCCGTGTTAGACTTTTTGCCTTGAAAGCACAATGTGCAATGCCGGTTTTAGTCAGAAATGAAGGGATGCCAAGACGAACGGGGAGAAAAGCTCAAGAGACATCCTTTTATACACACACAAAGCTTACTTCCTCTCCACAACTATGATGTTACATTTCTGTTTCTACATCCAAAGGGGATCCCAAAAGCAGTTTTATCTTTGTAAATATATGTTGTTTCATGTAAAAATAGGTAATCTCGGTGTGTAACAACAAAGGAAGGTACTGATTTTCTCTTCCATTGCTTTTCAAATGTTTTATCTGAACCACACAAGTGAACTCTGAGAATGTGACTTAGGTGATGATGAACTCTGACAATATCCACGCTTTAACTACTAGTGGCCTAATAAATCTCTAAATTCTCGGTCTCTCTTTCAAGAATAACATCTGACAGCCAGGAAAAAGTCACTTTCTATCTTTAAGACCATTATTTAGCTTTGCTCTCCTTAAAAGCTAAGCAAAAAAAAAAATCAGCTGAAACATGAAAGAACAAAGGATATCTCTGGACAATTTTATCGCCTCATCTTGACTTCTTCCTTTGAAAAATGGAAACCAGTAACACAAATCAACTAGCGTAACACATGTTAAAGTCCTGGGGTACATTTGGGTGGGGCAAAATCACTTTGCTTTCCACACACTCATAATCCACCCAGAAATCAGTGGTGGACGTTTAGCACCACCACTGCTGCCTCGGAGTGAGAAGGGGCTGCGCCTGGCCCATAGAAACACGAGATGGCTCCAGGAAGGGGCTGCCACACTTGCAATCCCAGTACTTGGGAGGCTTAGCCAGGGCGATCTCAGGTCCAAAGTCAGCTCAGCAACTTAGAGAGGCCCTCTGCAATTTAGTGAGACCCTATTTCCAAATAAAAAATTAAATAGGACTAGGGGTATAGCTCCTGGGCTCAATCCCCAGTACCACACAAAGGAGGGTGAGAGGGACGGAAGGGGGAGGGTGGGAAGGAGTGAGCCGGTCACCAAACTGTTCCCTTGAGATATCTTGACTCTTTCCTTTTCCCTGAGTTAGTTTCAACTGGTGTAAAGCCAGATCCCTAACTTTCAATTGGTAGCTGGCAGAAAGGACTCACTATAAATCAGAATTACTACCTGCAGGCTACTGATATTTAAATCTCTTAAAAGACCAAGAAAATGACAGCTATCTAGAGTTATACAGAAAGTGATTTGGTAAAACTGGTAGACAGGCAGCAGAATAACAAAAGACCAACTATTTCATCTACCACCCAACCCCAAATGAGATCCCATAAAGTACTGCAACATAAAGGGAGGGCCAGGAAAGAATTCTACTTCCCAAAGCTGTTAATCTACCAGCTTTATAAGAGAATACTTGAGAAGGCTACTGAGAAAAGAAATGTATTCATTAAAAAAAACTATTGTAGCCGGGCGTGGTGGTGCACGCTTGTAATCCCCGCGCTTGGGAGGCGAAGACAGGAGGATCGCGCAGGTTCGAAGCCAGCTGTGCTGGCGTAAGAGACCCTGTTTCAAAAATATAAAATAGGTCTGGGAGTGTAGCCCAGAGGAAGAAGGGCTTCCAGGAACCCCAGTACCACCAAAAAAAAAAAAAAAACCATTGTAGGAGAGAAGTCGTCAGCATACTAAACTTCACTCTTGTTATTAAAGGAGCTGGAAGAATGTGACAGAATACAAGACGGGTAATGACAGCCGCTGCTAATATCTAATACCTGGAGATAAGAGAAAAGTAAAGCTCTCAAAGGATTGAGGGGAACTATCAATTCTCTTCCCCCTGGTCAAGAGTGAGTTTAAATCATAAAGTTATAGTAATAATTAAATAAATGCTTCCTCAGTAACCCCATCCAATAAAATCACCAATAAAAACAGAGAGAAAGTTGGGGTGACCAAGGGAAAATGCCCACTGCTGTGGAAGCTACGATTCCTGTAGCTGAGGTCGGGGGAGGCGACTGGGAAGAGACCTCTTGAGTCGATGAGTAGAATGATTGAAATAACGTGAACCAGCTTTAACACACATAAGCCTGAGTAGTCTATGTGCTCCTGAGTTAGGTATACCTGGTCGTTCTGATTTTCACATCTTGGAGAAAAGCTGGAAATTGTTGGGAAAACTGCAGAGAGTTCTTGGAGTCTTGTATCAATTTCTGCAAGCTGCTGGTGCTGGGCGGCTGCGAGTGTATAGCCTTCTCCTGGGACCAGCCAACCAGACTGATCGCCCTAAGAGGAAACAAGGGTTACCAGGTCATTCCCACACTACTTTTTTCCAAAACATACCTTTCAGACTGCTACACCAAAGCCCAGGACTTTGCACAAAAATAAATTAATGCAAAACAAAACAAAAAAAAACACAAAATTAACACTGGGATAGGGAAAAAAATAATAATTTTACAGTTTCATTATCTGCCAACTGTGTGTAAAATATCAACTTATATTCTTTCTTTTTTTTTTTTTAGACACAAAATAATTTATTACAACACAGCTTCAGCACACCTATGTACAAGCAAGCTGACTACCCTACCAGGGGACCTTCTTCCTCCCCCTCGCCCTGCGGACCTCCTCTATCAGATCTGTCAGATACTAGATCTCCTTGGCCAGAGAATCTGCCTTCTCCTTCAGAGCCTCGTTCTTCTTTTCCAGCTCCTTGCACTCGCCAGTGAGGGCCTCCTGCTCTGCCCTCTTCTTCTGGCGGTACCTGGTGGCCGCAGTTTTGTTTTGTTCCATCTTTTTGCGTTTCTTGTCCAGCTTCTCCCCCTTTACTTTTGCTGCCACGATCTTCTCCCCAGGAGGGTCATAAGGTTTGGGGTGGGCAGAGCCACCGGGGACACATGGAGACGGCAGGCTCTGGATAGGAGAGCCACCAGAGGCAGAGGGGCTGTACTGGGGAGAGCCCCAGTAGGACTCGGGATTCATACAGATGCCACTGTCGTTATCTGAGGGGGCATCTTCCTCCTTCACACACAGAGGGACCAGGACAACGGAAGCACTGGAGTCAGGCTTCCTATCTCCTTCTGCAATATCCACTTCACTGCCGAGCTCTAAGCTGAAGGAATGATCTGGAGTGGAAGACAGAACCCCTGGGGAGAGGGAAAGAGGCTGCAGGAAGGTGAAGGGGGCAACCTGGTCTGCTTCTGTTAAACTTTCTGGGAGATGGCCAATTGGGTTCACTGCCTGGGGGGTGGGGGGGCTCCTTATTAGTCTCCTGGACCAAGGGGGCAAAGAGATCACACGTGTCATATAATGTGGCCAAAAGCTCATCTGGCATGGTTTCCAGGTCATCTATACCCAACAGGGAATCAAAGTCAAACTCCTTCAGATCCATTTTTTCCAACATCCAATCTGTCCCGGAGAAAGCATCCTCCTTGCCGGTGTCTGAGGCACTGGCCCACCCATCCACAGCCAGCCATTCGGAGGAGCCCGCCTTAGCCTTGTCGCCGGAGAACTCATGAGGTTTGAAGTGCTTGGCCACCTCCAGGTAGTCATCTAAGAGACCTAGGCTTTCTTCAGCCCCCAAACCCGACGGGTCAAAGGGGGACGTCAAGCCCCCACCAACGTCTCGCTGCTCAGAGCTCATCTCGGTCATGCTGTGGGGTTTGGCTGGAGTCGAGGAATGTGCTTAATTCGAAGGTGTCTTTGTCGGTTACAGCAACGCTGCTGCTGGATGCCGTGAAAAGCACCATGGCTTGAGCCGCTGGGTGTGCCGCCGCAGAGCCTGGTGCTGCTGCCGCCACTGCAAGGGTCAACGCTGGCGCAGGCACTGCTGCCTCTAATATGCCATGGCGGCCGCGAACCCTGCAGGAGGGGAGGAGGGTGGGCTGGAGCTCGGAGGACTACATCTACAGGAAGGCGGGGCAGAAATCTCAACTTATACTCTGAGGGAGGAGTGTTCCCCTATCTCTTAGTTTCATGGTCTGGTTCTCATAACATTCCATTTCTGTATTTTAGGAGAAAGTTCAGTGATATGTTGAATAGGAAGATATCAGGTTTATCCAATAATATACATGGTATTTTCAAATTGTGTTCTGATTAACAAAACTAATCCTACTTAAGAATATAGTATTGTAACCAAGCAACTGAGTCTCAGCCAATCATAGCAGCTGCACTTCTAGTCAATCAGAGGATGAAAATGGTCAAAACTTGACCATAGAATTCAAATGTCACTGCAGCCAATTGAGTTGTTTCATACTATGCCATTTCGTTTTCTTTGGCTATGATATAACCTATGCATGGTCTACGGAGGGTGCACATTCTGAACCATCTTCAGCATAGAATGTTACCAAATTCTAGAGCCTTTTTCTTGGGGGGAAAAAAAAACTTGTTGAATTTATCTGGTCTGTCTGTCTTTTAACAGTTCCTTAAAAGTAACATAGGGTTCATAAAGTTGGCTGCTTGAGTCTTATGAACTTAAATTGTCATCTCTTTTTTATTTTTATTTTTATTTTTATTTTTATTTTTTTTTTTTGCAGGTCTGGGGATGGAACCCAGGGGCATTCGACCTCCGAGCTACAGCCCCTGCCCTATTTTTTATTCTTTATTTTGAAACCGGGTCTCACTGAGTTGCAGAGGGCCTCACTAAGTCACTAAGTAGCTGAGGCTATCCATGAACTGTGATCCTCTGGCCTCAGCCTCCCAAATGCTGGGATTACAAGCGTGCGCCACCACGCCCCCGCTATGTCATCTAACTCTTAACAAACAGTAGTTTCATACTGCCTTTTTATTTTATTTATTTTACTTTATTATTATTATTATTATTATTATTATTATTAGTGTGTGTGTGTGTGTGTGTGTGTGTGTGTGTGTGTGTTACCAGGAATTGAACCCAGGGGCACTCTACCACTGAGCTACATCCTCGGCCCTTTTTATTTTTATTTTTGAAACAGAGTCTCACTAAATTGCCCAGGTTGACCTTAAACTTCTGATTCTCCTGCCTAAGTCTCCCAAGTAGTTGGGATTACACCATACCCAGCTTCATATTATCTTTTAAATACTATCCATACCATTAATTCAAAAAATCTTAATACTGAGTCAGGAGTGGTAGCACACACCTGTGATCCCAGCACTTGGAAGGCTAAGGCAGGAGGATCACGGGGACCCAGTCTCAGAAACTTAGCAAGGCCCTCAGCAACGTATTGAGACCGTTTTCAAACTAAAAAAGAATAGGGCTAGGAATGTAGCTCAGAAGTAGATGCCTCTGGGTTCTATTCCTAATACACACACACACACACACACACACACACACACACACACACACTCATACTGAGATCTCGTAAAGATGTGCCCTCAAGAAAAGCCAGAGGATCCACGCAGCCCTGGGTTAAGACCTCCACACAGCAGCCACGAGCTAGCTGATGCTGAGTGTTGGCTCCCACTGGACTGGATGTCCTACCCCACTGGCCACAGGTATCACCAAAAACGGCACCACTTTTGTACCTACAGCCAAACTCTATCCCCTGAACCTCCCTGCCTTAGGCTGGGTTACCTAGAGGCAGAACCTGAGAGTCCTGATCAAATAATTTACTGAAGGGGTGTCTTTGGGAACGAGGCAGACACGCTAGGACAGGGCACATAGCCAAGCAAGGAAGTGCAGCTAAAGTCCAGCTCCAGTCTGATCCTTGGGAGGCACCACTAAGCTGATCCCATCTTGAAATGAGGGGTCTTGGGTGAGGCAGGTGTACACTGCACCGTTTAGCTCCTCCTTTGGAGAATTTCACTGAGCCCAGTGGGAGCTAAACAGTGCAGTGCCTTTGTGAGACTTCACATTTATACACAGTGCACAGCAAAGAGCTTATGTGCACTAGGCAGTCAGTGTGTGTGTGTGTGTGTGTGTGTGTGTGTGTGTGTGTGTGTCCTCTGTGTGTCCATTTTCTAGCCTTGTGCTTGGTAAAGGGACATTGCCAGCAATATTCACCCCTCAACAAGGGGACTCAAAGCCAGACACAGGGCTGAGTGCTTCAAGGAACACAGGACGATATGTTTCTTTGTGGAAGTAACAATATTCTTTTATAACAATATTATCTTATAACCTGAATAATTATTATATATTTCTAGTAAGGTATTAATAACATGATGAAAATCAAAATTAAGATGTAAAGAAGTCAGCCAGGAGTGCTGGAACATGCCTGATGCCTATAATCCCAACACACCTGGGAGGCTGAGACAAGAGGAGCACAGGTGCAAAGCCAGCAACGCAGTAATTTAGAGAAACTGTGTTTGAAAATAAAAATAAAAATAACAAGGGCTGGAGGTGTAGAGTATTCCTGGGTTCAATCCCTGATACCACAAACACAAAAACAAAAAAAAAAAGAAGTATAGAAGTAACTATCAATATTCCCATACCTCAGAACTGGACAGCCCCGAATCTCTTTCATCTATGTCCTTCAAAAGTTCAGCCAGCCTTTTCTTCTCTCTGTCAATCATAACCACTGGGTTTCTTGAATTTTTGGCCAACTACAAAAATTTATTAGTGAAAAACATTAAATACTCAAAGTGATTCAGAGTTCAAAAAAATAAAAAGGCATCTGTAGAATAAATACACTAAGGTACAATTTGAGATTAGGCATTTAATATTTGCTAGGTAATTTTGTTTTATGACAAACTTTTTATATGGGGCCATTCTCCAAGAAAAAATATTTCCATTATAAGCAGGCCCTCTTGTTAACCACTTCAACAAACATTTTAAATAATAATAATGTGAACAATTTCAAATTTCTCATATATATACAAAAATATGAGAGATTTTAAATGCTCGTGTTTAATTTTGCACATGTATATATGCAAAAATATATTTCCTGAGACATTTGGAAGGACCCTTCTTGTCACTTACTTGTAGCATATAACCACGGAATGAAATTGCTTTTAGAGGAATAAAGAGACCCAACCCTAAAGAAAGACCCACCTAGGCTTGAATGTTTCCATACCACATATTTGGGTAAATCACTTAAACATTCTCAGCTTCAGGTTTTCCAAAAAACAAAAAAAGGGGGGGGAAGAATTTTTTTAATTTAAAAAATGTCTTGAATGGAATTTAAATAAAGATTCAGTTACTAGTATTAAATTGAGAAAGTACAATCTATGGTAAAGCTGCTACCTGTGTCAACCAGAACTGGGATATGGGAGAAACTCTAGTTTCTTGGAAACTAAACAACACATCAACAAAGAATGAATCAGCACAAAGATGGAGACAGATCAAGTTGGAGAAAGAAGGCTTCCCAAAGAAGATCACATGAACACTGGACACGGAGCACAGAAGAACCCAGGACACCTGGGAGGCTGAGACAAGAGGAGCGCAGGTGCAAAGCCTGGCAGGGGTGGGCTCACAAGTCCAGTCGGCCTGGAAAAAAAATGCCCACTGTGAAGAGGAATCAGACTTGCTCTGCGGGGATCGCTTCTCTCTCCTCCTGCTCCTCCTTCACACTCACCAGTGCCGTTTCCCAGCAACGGGCTGCCCTTGTGGTCCACTGTTCACTCTACTTACATGCCTTGCTCTAAGTTAGTTAACATTCTGGTCTTATACAGGAGCCCCTCGGCCCTTGATGAACCTGCAAGAGCATGGCTGGACCCTAAAGGAGGGAGCTCCATCAAGAGCGGTGGCCAATTACCAGCAGGCTCAGGAGGGACAGACACCCAGCTGGCTTCTCCAGGACCCGTGCTGCTCTGCCGGGAGCATTCTCCATTTAAAATTTGGGGTTAATTTTTTGTTTTGTTTTGGTACTGGAGATAGAACCCAGGGGCATACTTTTTTTTATTCTTTCTATATTGAAACAGGGTCTTAACAAGTTGCAGAGGGCCTTACTAAGTAGCTCAGGATGGCCGAGAACCCAGATCCTCCCGTCTCAGCCTCCCAAATGCTGGGATTACAAAGCATGTGCCACCACATCTGGCACTATTTAAAGTTTTAAATGCACCAGCTACATAAACAATCTCATTGCTTTAAAAATCCAACTTTATGCCGGGCATGGAGGCACACGCTTGTAATCCCAGCATTTGGGAAGCGGAGACCAGAGAATCGCTGTTCACAGCCTCAGCTAGTGAGGCCCTCTGCAACTTAGTGAGATCCTGTTTCAAAAATAATGATAATAATAGTAAAGACTAAAAAATAGGGCAGAGAGTGTAGCTCGGAGGTACAATGCCCCTGGGTTCCATCCCCAGTACCGCAATTAAAAAAAAAAAATCCAACTTTATTAAGCTGGATGTGGTGGCACCCACTTGTAATCCCAGTACTTGGGAGGCTAAGACAGGAGGACTGCAGTTCGCAGACAGCCTCAGCTACTTAGTAAGGCCCCCTGCAAGTTAGTAAGACCCTGTTTCAAAATAAAAAATAAGAGCTGGGCGTGATGGCGCACGCTTGTAATCCCCGCGCTTGGGAGGCAGAGACAGGAGGATCGCGCAGGTTCAAAGCCAGCCACGTGCGCTGGCTTAGGAGACCCTGTTTCCAAATAAAAAATGTAAAAATAGGTCTGGGAGTGTAGCCCGGAGGTAGAAGGGCTTCCAGGAACCCCAGTACCACAATAAATAAATAAATAAATAATAAGAAATAGGCCTGGAGTTGTTAGCTCAGAGGTAGAATGCCCCTGAGTTCCATCTCCAGTACCAAAAAAAAAAAAAAAAATCAAACTTTACTAATAAGCAATTTAAAATCTAAGAAACTATCCAAAGCTATTAGCTAAATAAGCATTTTTTCAAATTACAGGAATCAGACTATTTCTAGGTTGTAAAATAAATGCTAGTTGTGGCTAGAATTTGTTTTAAAAAGGGAGAGGACAGGACAGGACAAAGACAAGACGATACAGGACATCACAGGAAGAGGAGGATGTGGTGGAAGAGAAGACAGCGAAGTACTGATTCAGGAAATTTTTCATTCAGTTATATATATTGTTTCAATTATGTATATATTCATCATGGTAAAAAAAAAAACTTTAAAATCCTAACTGTTCTATTACCATTTTTGCAGCTCATTAGGCACACGCTCTGGCTCCTGAATGTATACATACATACCTCAATGTTTCGCCTAATGAAATCGTGGTTGTGTTTACCCCTGAGCTCAGTCTTTTCTGTGTTTAAGAAAGGTTTCTTTTCTGCTTTGATCAATGACTCGTTTTTTTCCACATCATAGGTAAAATCTAATATTAAAAAAGTTCAAAATTTTTTATAATTACTATTGTGGATTATATTTAAAAACTCACTTTAAGCATATGTTTAAGTATATAGGAAAACATGCACAGAACTAACTTCTCTATTCCAGATTCAGAAATCTAAACTAGATGGAGATTTTTTTTCCTTAAGAAGATAAATGTGCTACCAAACATTTGAATGACTTTCCTGTTGAACTTCTTGTGTTATTAGTCATGTGTCAACCTTCTTGCTGTCGATTCCTTAGGGGTGGTAGGAGAATTTCAAGTCATGCATGTAAGAAAGAAATCTCTGATGTTGAGAATAATTTTTTGGGGGAAGGGAGGCATGATGTGGGGAATATGGGGATTTGGACCTAAGGGAATTCTACCTCTGGACTAAAACCCAGTCCTATTTTATTTTTAAACAGGGTCCTGCTAAATTGCTGAGGCTGGCCTCCAACCGTGATCCTCTTGTTTCAACCTCCCAAGTACTGGGATTATAGGCTTGTGCTAACCTAGCTGAGAGTTTTAATATATCTTTATTTTTATATGAAGCAAAACTTCCCCTAAAGATCAGAATCCTTTCGTACTAGTCTATTGATTTGCCATCACTCTTTCTCAACAATAAACCTTTTGTTCAAGATAGTCTGTTTGTTTGTTGTTTTGTGGTACCAGGGACTGAACCCAGGGGCATTCTACCTCTAAGCTACATCCTCAGAACTTTTTGGTTTTTATCTTGAGACAGGGTCTGGCTAAGATGCCCAGGCTGACCTCAATTTGCAATTTGCCTGCCTTAGACTCCCAAATTGGGATTACAGATGTACCACATTAAGCCTGTTTTTTAAATGAAGGTCTCGGTATAAGTAGTCTGGATGTCCTACATTTATATGCACAAATCATTAGAGCCCACCTCAATTTTTCGGTTTTCCTCAATTATTGTTAAGAGCCTTAAATAAACTTCGGAAACATTCTGATCTTGAGTGCTCAAAACAAGAGTAGAAGAAATCCTGTGGACTCCTATTACCTTTATTAAACATCTTGTTTTCACTGCATCATGTTTAAAGTTTTTAAAACAAGACCCTATGAACCCTTCATAAAAGTTCTAAAAATATTCACAGTCTTCTTAAACGACAAAGCTCACTCTACGAAATAAGGACAAACTGCCACATTAAAGTGGAACTGGAAAAAGACGCCAGCCAGCAACTCAGTGCAGACTGTGTTTTACTTAAAGTTGCCTTTGTTTTATAAAAGAAGTTACCTCAACAAAAAGAATTAAGGGAACCAGTCAATTGGTGGATTTACAGCTAATTATCAAGGATTCAATATAGATCTAACCATTAAGGAATCAATTCTGATGAAAAGAGAACTAGGCCAAGAGTAAGATCTTTGAATTTAAGTTATTTTCAAACAAAAGTAAGCCGGAGTTAAAAATATATATATATATATTTACTCAAACTTAAGTTAGAGATTTCTAGCAAATAGCTAGCTGCAGTGGCCAACACCTACAATCCCAGATACTGCAGGAGGATCTCAAATGCAAGACCAGGGTGAGCAACTTAATGAAACCCTATCGGATGAAAAGTAAAAAGGGCTGAGGGTGTAGCTCAGTGCACAAAACCCTGGGTTCAATCCCCAGTTGTACTCATAAAAAAAAAAATCTAGGCAAATAAACCTATGCTTTACAACTGGTGTTGGACTTATTAATCAATCACTGAATTACTTTGTAAACAAACTACCAATAGGTGAAATATGAGCTATTCGGGGGTGTAGCCATCTTAGATATAAAAATAATACTTTTTCCCATAAATCAAGTTGCACAGTCTTCTAAGCTGAAATATGAAGTGTATATATCCACTGAAGTTTCATATATGCTTAAACATTAAAATAACTAAATGTAATGAATGCATCCATTTCTACATTTATAACACAGTTTCTTTAAAACATTCCGCTAACAAGTTGTAGGAGAAAAAAGCATTCGATTATCTGGCCAGATTGCCTTTCTGGTAATATGCTCTTCCCCCTCTAGCCTGTGGTGATAGAGCAGGCGCTGCCATGTTCCCACAGTGACCCCAGCCCTTGCTGGACTGGACAAGTGACTGAGCCAGGGCAGGCACCTGACCCCACCTGGGTCAATCCATCTCTTCTCTGGGACTTTGTAACTGAGCTGCCCTATCAATGACTAAGCAGAGTATATGCTTTGGGTTTTTTGTTTTGTTTGGTTTTGGTTTTGGTGGTGGTATTGGGGTTCCTGGAAGCCCTTCTACCTCTGGGCTACGCTCCCAGACCTATTTTTACATTTTTTATTTGGAAACGGGGTCTCCTAAGCCAGCGCGCGCGGCTGGCTTCGAATCTGCATGATCCTCCTGTCACTGCCTCCCAAGCGTGGGGATTACAAGCGTGCGCCACCACGCCCGGCGAGTATATGCTTTTGGGAATCAAAGAAAGCTGTCTATAGCTAAGATTCTTCCTCCTTTTCCCCCTTAAGCCTCACTGACAGCTTTTCCTTTTTAACTCTTCTATAAATTTTCAAATATCTAAAAGTACAATACAATGAACTCTCAACAACTAGCTTCCGCAAGGATCGGCCCAGAACCACTTGTGCACCATCTTTAACCCTATTACTCTGCTCATCTCTGGATAAAATCACACCCTATCTTCTCATCCATGAATACTTCCGTCTGTAGCTAGGATTCCCCTGTGACGGTATCCACAATCACACAAAGCACAGCTTACCTTGGCTGACCTTCTGCATATGGTTTTCATATTCTTCTGGAGGGACCTGAGTGTGGAACACGGAGAAAAAGCGGTCCTCGTGTTCATGGTGAGAAGGATCTGCAGATGGGAAAGTCGCCTGGTCACTGCTCACAAAAACAAACACTGTCTATGCAGTTGTTTGGAAAAAGAGATAAGATCTAGTGTTTTTTCTGATAGTCCCCAAATCCTTCCCTACACATAAGTTGTTTAAAATAATGTCACTTCCAAGTAGAAATGATAATCATCCTTGTACACACGAGTCGCCGAGAACAACTTCTGAGGGCGAAGCAGCCCAACAGCATTCCCTAGTACTCAGCAGCACCAAGGGGGTCTGAGGGCATGCTGAGATATCACACTGAGTCTCCAAAGATTCCGTATCCAACTCCCAGTGTTCATGATACAGAAAATATGCTTCTCCAAAGATTCCGTATCCATCCCAATGTTCATGATACAGAAAATATGCTTGCACCGGGGGTGGTGGTGCACGCTTGTAATCCCAGGACTCGGGAGGCTAAGACAGGAGGGTTGCAGGTTCAAAGCAGCCTCGACAACTTAGCGAGGCTCTCTGCAACTTAGTGAGAACCTGTTTCCAAATAAGAAATAAATCTGGGCCGGGGTTTAGCTCAAAGGTAGAATGCCTCTGGGTTCAATCCCCAGTGTCACAAAAGAAAAACAGAAAAGAAAATATGCTTACTAAGTAGCTATTTTTTAATAGAGCTAAACCTGCCCACAAATGCTCAGAGCAGTTTTATTCATAATTGTCCAGAGCTGAAAATAACCAAGATATTGTTCAGTAGGTGAAGGGATGGGATCAACTGTGGTATATCCATACAACGAAATATTATTTGGTGACAAAAAGAAATCAGCTGTCAAGCCCCAAAAAGACATGGACGAATCTTAATCACATATTGCTAAGTGGCCACGGGGGCTGTGGCCTTGGGCTGTGTATGTCACTCAGCCCTCCCTTGTTCTGCTTCCACCATCATCCCCTGAAGACCTGCAGCCCCAGCTCCCACTTGGCCGCATGCATATATATGAAATATATGTACATTACACACATATATGTATATGTGTGTATCTCATACATATTAAACTGAAACCTTCAGAACTATAAGTAAATAGAGCTTCCTTCTTCTATGTAAGTTATAGTCATCAGGAGTTTGGGACCACAATGGTAAGAATGCGGACTGAAACACGTGGCTAGAAGTTTTTAGAAAGGGGAAATGTTGAATGGGGATTCACACATGGGACTGTTCAGGCTCGTAAACTATTCTGTATGATACTTTAATGTTGAATACACTGTGCACTTTTGAAAACCCATATAACTTTACACCATAAAGAATGAAATTTAATGTATTTTCCAAAAATAATCATTAAAAGATTGAGGAATCCCAGGATGGAATGTAAACCGTGAAAAAACAGCCTTACTGTATAAAAACCAAAAAATAAGTTCACTGAAGCAAAGGGGGAAAAAGAGTGCTCACCTAAGTAACTTTAAAAATTAATGGAGTGTGTGTATGTATATGACTTTCAACATGGTTTACGTTAAAATGTAAGACTATAATGCATGGATTGCGGTTCATGGACAGCCTCAGCTACTTAGTGAGGCCCTCTGCGACTCAGTGAGACCAGGTTTCAAAATAAAAAATAAAAAATAGGGCAGGGCATGTAGCTCGGAGGTCGAATGCCCCTGGGTTCCATCCCCAGACCCACAAAAATAAATAAATAAATAAATAAATAAATAAATAAATAAATAAATAAATAATGGAGTCTGGAGCTGGGCATGGTGGCACACGCTTGTAATCCCAGCATTTGGGAGGCTGAGACAGGAGGATTGTGGTTCAAGGACAGCCTCAGCTACTTAGTGAGGCCCTTGGCAACTCAGTGAGACCCTATTTCAAAATAGAGAATAAAAAATAAGGCTGGGGCTTTTGCTTAGAGGTAGAACCCCTGGGGTTCCATCCCCACTACCACAAAACAAAATGAACAGAGTCTGGAAGGTTAGAGGCAGCAGAGACTGTACATGAGCACCGTATTCTAGTTGGCTAAGTTGCTTCCCTTTGAGGGTAGGTTAGCAATCCTGATTCCATTATACATGGACGGTGGGACGAAGCAATTAAGTAAACCCATGGCAGATGGTGGAGACCAGGTCACTGTTGACGGGGAATGTTACAAGTAAGCAAGAAGGAAAGGCCAGAATGATCCGTGCGATGAGAACGGCAGAGGCAGCAGTGTGAGCTCAGGTTTAGCTGATTATACACACAGATGGTTACACACAGACATGTGGATGATGGGTTCGCATCCGTACATACATTTCCTTTCTTAGCCTAGAATCAATAACTTCCTAGACGCAACAATCAGATCTTGGCATCAGACCTTCATTTCTCATACCGCTCTCTACAGAAGGAATCAGAGCTCCTTGGGGAAATGGCTGATTCTAGGACTTAGGAAGGAAAGCAGTGGAGGAGTTGAACCATCTTGTAGTGCCAGAAAGTTAAGAAAGTGACCAATAACAGCTACAAAATAAAACCCACAATTATGGAGTTGTGTCAAAGAGACACGGGAAACAACTGGAAAAGCTCCCAATGGCCAAAGCTGGAAAGATTCAAGCTAGAAGATAAAACAGAATTAAATTCTAACCCAAAGTATAAAATAGATATCCATAAGTCTTTACTGATAGAAATTAATGACTGAATAAAACGAAGAAGAACAGATAAATCTCCTGTGCAGAATAATTCTGAATAATGTATGTAAATATTCTGCCCTCAAGGAAGAATAACTCCCCACTCCTTAAGTGGAGGCTATATATATTAAATAATTTCCTTCCAAAAAACATAGTATGGGGGGGGGAAGCAGAGTATGGCAAAAAGGTGAAACTTGAGTAACTTCACAGTGGAAAAATCTGACAAAACACTTCCTTAGGTGATGGAGGTCAATACTAACAGGGAGTTATGTGGGCATCATGCTGTGATGTAATGAAAATGGCGCTGTGGTTTTGCTCCCACAAACGCATCATCTCTAAGATGAGAAAATCATGCACTAAATCCCAGTTTCTAGACATCCTACAAAATATAGGCTCAGTCAAGACCATTAAAAACAAAACAGTCTGAGAGATGTCACAGCCAAGATCAAACTAAGGAAATATAAGAACTAAATTTAATATGGTATCCTGGATGGGATCTTGGAAAAGAAAAGGAACATTAGGTAAAAAATTAAGGAAATATAAATGAAATTGGACTTTAATAATAATAGACTAATACTGGTTCAGTGGTTGTAACAAATATTACCACAGTAATGTGAGATGTTCATAACAGAGGAAGCGGGTGTAGATAGCTGGGAAATCTTTATATGATCTTTGTAATTTTTCTGTAAATAGAGTTTGCTAAAGTTAAAAGTTAACTGTAAAAAAACTTCCATTTTTAGCACAGGGAAAAGTACAGACAAAATTAGAAAAAGAGTATACAAACAACAGGAGAAGTACTATTAAAATTGCTATAGGAAATTCTGTGGGTAAATGTATAAACCTTGATAAACGGATACTTTAAAATCTCAGCGACAGTGGGGCCAGTGAGGCCGGCATCGGAGCCTGCCGTGAGGCAAGGCCGGTACTGGGGCCTCCGAGGCCAGGATAAGAGCCTGCTGAGGGGTTAGGCTGGTGCTGGGGCCAGCGAGGCCGGCATCGGAGCCTGCCTTGAGGCAAGGCCGGTACTGGGGCCTCGAGGCCAGGATAAGAGCCTGCCGAGGGGTTAGGCCGGTGCTGAGGCCAGTGAGGCCGGCATCGGAGCCTGCCGTGAGGCATTACCAGTGTTGGGGCCTCCGAGGCCGGGACTGGAATCCTGCCAAGGGGTTAGACTGGTGCAGGGGCCAATGGCCAGCATCGGAGCCTGGCGTGAGGCAAGTTCACTCCTGCGGCCTCCAAGGTCGGGACAAAAGCCAGCTTAGGGGTTTGACCGGTTCAGGGGCCAGCGAGACCAGAACTGGGTCCCCCCATGAGGCAAGGCCGCTGCGTGAGCCAGCGAGGTCTGGATCAGTCCACTGAGTAGCCAGGGCACTACTGGGACCATCAAGAGTGGGATTGGTACTTACAACGCAGCATGCACAGAGAAATATCGCAGAAAATATAAATCAGACGCTTCCCTTAATCAGCAATAACTAGGAGGAAACGGGCAACAGGAAGAGGTTGAGCTATAGAAAGGGCCCTATAGTGAAGCAACTAATGTGACCAATCAGAGGGTATGTAATACTGGAGGACGGAGCCTCTTTAAAATGCAGGAGGTACATAAACAAATGTATCAAAGTAAATCACCAAAGAAGTGTGGGATGGAGGGAGGGGGAGGGAATGGGACGGGGGCTGCAGGAGGGCTAATTGGATGATGTGTGCTTGTATATCCTCTCAAGTCTTGTACTCCAATGTGATTGATATATGACTACAATGCACCAATTTAAAAAATAAATTAATTAAAAAAAATAAAATAAAATAAAATAAAATCTCAGCGACAGGACTGCGCTGCCAAGGCTGACTGCAGAAGAACCAGTCAACTGAAATAGAACAGTAAATGTTAGAGCAGCTGAGGAGAGACAGAGAGCGGCTCTGTCGCGCGCAGTGACGACTCTTACACAATCTTCCTCAAGCAGTTTTATTACCCCAGGTTCTTGTACAGTTACCATTCCTCTTTAATGCTCTCTCAACGCCCTCTCAGGTAAAAACAACATCAGTCTTCTATCCTCTCCCTCATCACTCCACCAACCCTCCTTCTGGCACTCTATGTCTCTGCTGCAGCACACACCGGTCACAATGGTGGCTTTGTGAACATGTCCGTCCCAGCTCGGAGCCCGGAGCAGTCCGCCAAGGAACCGCTCTTCCTGTCCACCAACCCTCTTCTCCTTCTCCTTTTCTCCCGCTAGGGCATGCGCGCTTTTTAACCTTCTCCTGGGCGGGCAGGTGGTAGCACGAGGCGTTGCATCACTAATTATCCGTAAGGCGCCTGATAGGGCTCACTGCGCAGGCTCAGGGCACCGCCAGCCTCGTGAGCCTCGTGACTTGGCTGCAAGCCCAGGCGCCATCTTGAGTCCACGCTGGCAACAAGCCTGGGTGCCACCTCGGTCCTGCCGAGTGGGCCCCAACACGGCTCCAAAAGATCATTTAAAACAGATGGCTTTTTCCAGTGAAATCTTTCAAATTCTTAGAGAAGAGATCATTCTCGTGTTACATAAACTGTTTCAAAGCATAGAAATAAATGAGCAGCCACCCACCCATTAGCTGATAAAGTTCACCGAAAGAGCAGGCACGTATACATACAACCCCACCCCACCTCCACCCCAAATACCATAAACACACATTCATGTACACGCGCAATTTAATCTCAATTCAAAAAACATGAAATCTTTTGTGGCCTGTCTCGGCCACTTAGTGAGGCCCTCTGAAACTTAGTGAGACCCTGTTTCAAAATAAAGAATAAAAAATAGGCTAGGGGTATAGTCAGAAGTAGAATGCCCCTGGGTTCAATCTCCAATACTGCAATAAATAAATAAATAAATAAATAAATAAATAAATAAATAAATAAATAAATAAATATAAAAGCTGGGTACAGCGGCACACACTTGTAATCCCAGTACTTAGGAGGCTGAGACAGGAGGATCGTAGGTTCAAGGACATCTTCAACAACCTAGCAAGACCTTGTTTCCAAATAAAAAATAAAATAGTGCTAGGGATGTAGCTCAGAGGTAGAATGTCCCTGGATTCAATCTCTAGTGCCAAAGAGAAAGGAAAAAAAAGATGAATAAACTCAGCCATTCAAATCTGATACTAAATTGAAAGAACAGTACTCCATAAGCAAGAAAAGTTGATTCATTACTTAAACTTATTAATTTTAAAACATTAAATGAGTTTGTCAAGAAAGAAAAATATGCCATTTAAATAGACACTGAAACACATTCAATAAACTTCAGTGGTAATTCTATAGTTCTCAGAATAATTATTGAAAAGTCACAAAAATTAACATTACTTTTTGGTGATAGATTGAAAAACTAATGAGATCCAAAGCAAATATTTAAAGGTATTAGAATAAAGAAAAAAATTGAGTGCCTAAATAGAAAAAAAATTTTCAGTGTGCAAAAATGTCATTCATTTTTTCCTGTATCATTAATAACCCATTAAAATATGAGGAGGCTGGGCATAGTGGTGCACATCTGTAATCCCAGTGCTTGGGAGGCTGACACAGGAGGACTGCAGATTTGAGGACAGCAAGGACCCTGAAAGTCAGCTAGGACCCTGTTTCCAAACAAAAATAATAATAAAAGGACTGAGAATATGGCTCAGAAATGGAATGCTCTTGGATTCAATCCCCAGTACCACAAATATACACACACACACATACCTATGTATGTATACATATATGTATATATATATGCATGTGTGTATATATGTATCTATATGCATATACATGATCAGGTAATCATCAATTGGGGTTATAACAATAGAGAAATCAGAGCTATAGATAGAAACCAAATGCATGAAACCTGCAGAACTTCCCTGACATATGAAAGATAATCATGAGACATAAACCATGTTCCTCTCGTGTTATCTAATAATCACAGGAATACTAATAGCTTAATTTATTGAGCACTTACTCTATGTTTTAGGGGAACCGAGCACCATGTTGTGAGGACACCCAGGCATTCTATGGTGGAATTCATGCAGTAGGAAACGAAGAGGTCCAGCCGGCAGCCAGCAAGGAAAGGAGTTGTGCCAGCAACGGTGTGAGCGCACTTGGAAGCAGATTCCCCAGCTCTGGCAGCCTTCAAACGACTATAGCGCTGGCGCCCAGCCTGACCACATCCTCAGGAGGAAGGCTGAGTCAGAGCCACCCGGCCAGCCTCCCGCAGACAGATGGAGTAGCAGCTGCGTCGGCCTTTGCTGATTTCAGCTGCCATGGTTTGCAGGTGATTTGTTACACAGCAATAGATAACGAATACAATGATAGCACAGGAAGACAACGATGCCAGGGAGACAAGACGGCAAGGCAGAAAGCTGTTTGACTAGCCTAAGGGACGAAAGCGGACGGCTGGGATCACGTCACTGACGACGGAGGTGAAAGGAGGGTCAGATGCAGAAAAGATACAGCAAACCCTCATCTGAAGAACTGTTACTGGGAAGGAGTGTAAAAGTTACACTCTTGAATTTCTAGTTTAAAAAGACCAGGAGAGGGTAATGAAACCATTAACCAAAAGAAAGTAAACAGCCAAAAGAAAGAATAGGCTTCAAAAATAGGGAGGAAGAGCCGGGCACGCTTGTAATCCCCGTGCTTGGGAGGCAGAGACAGGAGGATCGTGCAGGTTCGAAGCCAGCCGCGAGCGCTGGTTTAGGAGACCCTGTTTCCAAAATGAAAATGTAAAAAATAGGTCTGGGAGTGTAGCCCGGAGGTAGAAGGGCTTCCAGGAACCCCAGTACCACAAAAAAAAAAAAAAAAATAGGGAGGAAGAAAGAGGAGGACCAGTGGGAAATGATGAGCGCAGTAAAAATCTCCCCCGCCTGGTGCAGTCCCACAGCCTGCAACCCCAGCCACTCGGGAGGCCGGAGCAGAAGGCTCACGGGGTCCTGCCTGAGCACTCAGTTGTACTTTTTCTTTCTGCTTTAAATCTAAGAACCATGTGAGGGTAGAATACATTACCTTTCAAAAACTACAAAATTTGTGAAGGCAAACCATTTTATTATTAAATTGATGACCAAATGTTAAAATGTTATTTTTCCTATCATTTATACTCTCATCACAATCCACTTAACGAAGTTTGGTTAGATTTCAGTGAAAATTATCTTCCAGAGTAGTTTCCCCACCCCCCGGGATGGGGTGCCATAAGACTTAGAATTGAACAGGTAGTTTCTGTAGTGTGATAGAAGAAAATACAGAATATTGAATAGTGAAGAAGTAAACGGAAGCTGTGTGTGGTGATGCATGCTTGTAATCCCAGTACTTGGGAGGCTGAGACAGGAGGATCGCAGGTTCAAAGCAGCCTCAGCAACTTAGTGAGACCCTATTTCAAAAAATAAAAAATTTAAAATTAGGGCTGGATACAAAGGGCCAATAGATACATGAAAAGATGTTCTTCATCACTGGCCATTAGGGAGATGCAAATCAAAACTACACTGAGATTCCATCTAACCCCAGTCAGAGTGGCAAGCATAAAAAAAATCAAACAACAACAAATGCTGGCGAGGATGTGGGGAAAGAGGAACTCTTTTACACTGTTGGTGGGAATGCAAACTAGTTCAGCCACTATGGAGATCTGTGTGGAGATTCCTAAGAAAGGTGGGAATAGATCCAGCATATGATCCAGCTATACCACTCCTGGGTATCTTTCCAAAGGGGTTGAATTCAGAGAAATACAGCAACATATGCATACCTATGTTCATAGCAGCACAATTCGTAATAGCCAAAATATGGAACCAACCCAGGTCTCCATCAACAGATGAATGGATAGCAAAACTTTGGGAAATATACACAATGGAATTCTATTCAGCCATAAAGAAGAACAAAATTACATCATTTGCAAGAAGATGGAAAGTCCTGGAGAACATTATGTTAAGTGAGATCAGCCAAGCACAGAAGGAGAAGATACACATGTTTCCTCTAATATGCCCAACTAGGAAACACAGAGGATACCAGTGGGACTCCAGATAATGGAGGGAAAATATCAGCAAAGTTTGAATGGAAAGATAGGAGAGGAGGAAGGCTTATCTTGATTAATGAGGGTCTACATGTATAAAATTATGAATAAGACATGGTTAACCTGGACAACCATTGGTAGGAGGGGGGAAGGGAAAATGGGGGTGGGGGGGAGAAGGCACCAAATATAGTTTAAATGCAAACTATTTATGTTCAATAAAAAATTGTTAAAAAAATAAATAAACATAAATAAATAAATAAAATTAGGGCTGGGAGTATATCTCAGAGATGGAATGCCCCTACGTTCAATCTCCATTAACACACACACACACACACACACACACACACACACACACACACACATCTAGAAAATGGAAGTTGGCCAGTTTACACCAGGAGTTGTGGACCATGCTTTCAAGAACTCTGATCTCTAAGGAAAGGAGGGAAACTGACTGTCACTCTTTGGGAGTACAGGGAAGAACCATGGGGAAAGTTTCATTTGTATGTTTGGTTGGTTATTGGTTAGATCGATGGCTTTTTTCATTTTGTTTCAGGACTAGAATATTTAAGTATGTTAACATAAAGAAAAGGAGCCAGAGGAAAAGAGAGAGGTTGAAGCTCTAGAATAAAAAACAAACAAAAACAGAATGATTGAAGCATCAGGAACAGGATCACGCCCCATGATAGAAATGGGATGTTACTAACTTGGGCTTTGGAGAAGAAGAGAACCTTCCCTCCCTCTAAAGGAGGAAGGGGGGATTCATGAGCACAGGCAGAGTGAAATCTAAAAACAGAAGGAAAGAATGTGAAAGGGGAGTCCCACCGGCTCCATTTTCTCTGAATGAATGAATGTCTTGCAAAAGACAGGCTCAGCACACAGTAGCTGTTTGGCATAGCCAGTCTGGAGAACGCCGTCAACCGCTAAGCAGTGCTGAGTGCGCAACAGAGACTCAAAATCAAAACCCTAGGCCGGGCGTGGTGGCGCACGCTTGTAATCCCCGCGCTTGGGAGGCGGAGACAGGAGGATCGCGCAGGTTCGAAGCCAGCCGCGCTGGCGTAAGAGACCCTGTTTCAAAAATATAAAATAGGTCTGGGAGTGTAACCCAGAGGTAGAAGGGCTTCCAGGAACCCCAGTACCACCAAAAAAAAAAAAAAAAAAACCCTAGGCCACACCAGTGTCAACACGGGTCCTCTGACTTTCTCCCCCAGACCCCTGCAAATAGGAGTAGAAAGAAAGGTCCAGATTTTCTTTGAATATTTAATCTTAACATTCAAGAGCAGAAGGATCATAAATCTGAGGCTCACCGAAAAAACACCTAGAAGGAGGGATTGACAAATACGGGAGGTCCTAGTTCATTAAGACGTTGATATGTTGTGCTGGCAGACATTTCTAGATTTGGAACTGGAAACACCAGTGAATAACGTGACGGGGGAAGGCAAGGACACCCTCCACCAAGAACACCGATGACAAGGAGATGAACAGAACGGCGTTTGGGAGATCTCTAACAGGTGCCATGTTGTTAACCTCAAAATCTCAGTAGTTAATCTGGAGGTTAACATGTGCGGGTGGATTGTAACGTCAAAATGTGGCATGAGTCAATTTAATGGTGTTTTTTCATCTTTTACCTGGAGTCAAAATAAGACTAACTACACAACCCAGCCACGATTACCTTTCGTTTCTTCGCTGCTGGCTATTTGTGGTGTTAGATGGGGACTGCAAATGCATTTTGTGTTTTGAGGAACTGGAAAGTGGGTTGGAAACTGTCGTTCGGCTTCTCACCAAAGTCCTTAGAATTGACTCCTAAATAAGAGGGTAAGGAAAACTGACCACAGCAGACAGAGAAAATACTCATCCTCAGAATGTCTGCCTTTTTATAGAGAGAAAGTGAAAAGTAAAAGGTAGAAAGGAGGTTTTAGTATGCTTGTAAGTATATGTTTGAAATTCAAATCAAAATAAGTCCACTTCTAAAAACTCTGTCCTTCAAGGTACGTAGCATAACTAGATGCTGCCACCTACTGGACAATCTACAAGAGCTCTGCTTTATCCTGGTCATAAAAAAATTAATGGCAAAACATTCCTGCTTCCCTAATAACACTTATGGAAACATTTTAATTAAAAATGTATGGCAAGCCAAGCACAATGGCACAAACCTTCAGTCTCGATATGTAGAGGCTGAGACCGGAGGATCAAAAAAAGTTGGGAGACCAGCCTCAGCAACCTAGAGAGACTGTTTCAAAACAAAAATTTTAAAAGGGCCGGGGGTGTAGCTAGGAGGTTGAATGCCTCTGGGTTCAAACGTCAGTACCACACCAAAAAAATTATGGATACATATATATATATATATATATATATATATATATATATTGGAAAAATATAATTTTTAATTTTTTTATATTTAATTAAGATGAGTAGCTAAGATTCAATGAGTAACAGAAAAATTTCATCTCCGAGTGGGGCAGATAAAAGCAGTTTCATACCTTCTCCCAAAATGTGGCCATTTTGGAATGTTAGGAATCTGAGGCTTTCAAAAGCCTCCACTAGGTAGTCTCAGTAGACTCCCGCACTTCTATTTATTTCTTTCAGACTTGCAGTGAAAACACTCTGCTAGTGATACTGTTCTTAAGCTGATGATTCAAGTTTCTTATATAAGAAGGTAATAATTATATAGTATAAAGTAAAGAAAATGTTACTAGGCTAATAATGTAGCCTCACCTCATGCCACAAAATAAATATACATAAATAAATACATCAAATAAAGAGAATTCAGGTGGAACCCAGAGATACCTACACAGAGCCCTTGCGTTTGGGAGCAGAAGCCAACAGATACTAACTCCATTCTTGATTTAATTTTTTTTTAATTCTAAAGATTCAAATACACGTCAATAAATGACAGCTAAATACATGCCTTTGATGTAAAGAGCCAGCAGGCAACTTCATTAAGGAATTAGTTTCTCTGTAAAAAAAAAAACAGTCATTTAAAAAGATCCTAATTAATCTAAAGAAATCGGGAATACAAAAATGCCGCCTCTTCATTTGGTGAAGGTCAATTGTGAACTAATCAAGACGGCCAGCAGCAAAACCAACAGCAATAGAACAGGCAGCAACAACTGGGTTCACCTCACTGTATCTTTTGTGGTACTGGGGTTCCTGGAAGCCCTTCTACCTCCAGGCTACACTCCCAGACCTATTTTATACTTTTTTTATTTTTGGAAACAGGGTCTCTTAAGCCAGCGCGGCTGGCTTTGAACCTACACCATCCTCCTGTCTCCGCCTCCCAAGCGCGGGGATTATAAGCGTGCGCCACCATGCCCAGCTTTAACCTGATGATTTTTAAAGCAATGAGTTTCTCTGAACATGGCTTTCAAGCCCTTTTTAGCTATGGCTTTTTGCTCATTAAGTCTACCTAATTGCCATTAGAACATTGGTGATAATCTAACATTGCTGTTAGTGTCTAGAGGGCCTACAAGTCTGCATTTGACTCCAGAGATACAACTGTGAGTTCTATGAGTATACGCCAAATATATATGCCTTTAAAATTAAACATATTTGAGCCAGGCGTGGTGGTGCACGCTTGTAATCCCAGCATTCCGGAGGCTGAGACCAGAGGATTGCGGTTTGCAGACAGCCTCAAAAACTTAGTGAGGTCCTCTGCAACTTGGTGAGACCCTGTTTCAAAATAAAGAATAAAAAATAGGGCAGGGTGTATAGCTTGGAGGTCGAACGCCCCTGGGTTCCATCCCCAGACCCGCAAAAAAATAAATTAATTAAACATATTTGATAGTTCTGAGTTGTTGTTTCTTTAAAAAGCAACTGAAAACAAATACATCGTGCTCTAGGGCCAAAAGTTCTCTTGGTAATGAACTTTGTGACTGGAAAAGGTTAATGTTAAAAGGCCACCATAGTGACCCATTTTATTGTGCTGCTGAGTTGACCACAAGCAGGTGTGATGGCCTCTCAGAAATGCAGTCCATTAAAGAAATCACCACTCAGTTCCTGGTTTCTGAACCACTGATACTGAGACACTACCATATTCGGTATTATATTTCTGATACTATACACATTCATGATATTTGCTTACAATAAGAAGTGCAGGCCGGGCATGGTGGGGCATGCTTGAAATCCCCGGACTTGGCTGAAACAGAGAGATCACACAGGTTCACAGCCAGCCTCAGCTACTTAGTGAGGCCCTCCACAACTTGGTGAGACCCTGTTTCAAAATAAAGAGATTAAAATAGGGCTGGGGTGTATCCCAGGGGTAAAATGCCTCTGGGTTCAGTGCCTAGTACCACACACAAACAAAAAGGATATAAAATGCAGACCTACTTCTATGAAGATGTAGAGCTGAGAGGACTCATAAATTACATTTTTCTGGACAATATACACTAGTTTTGAACATTTAAGTTCTTTTCAAACTGTATGTTACAGATTTAATGATGGTTTACAATCTTTTTTTAAATAAGGTAGTCATTGTTAAACTCAGAAAAAATAGGTTTGAGAAAAGCACTGGGGAAAAAAGTTTTTTTTAAAAAAAACAAGACAAGCCTGGCATAGTGGCACACGCTTGTAATCCCAGTACCTGGGAGGCTGAGACAGGAGGATTGCACAGGTTCGAAGCCAGCCTCAGCTACTTAGTGAGGCTCTCAGCAATTTAGTGAGACCCTGTTTCCAAATAAAGTATAAAATAGGTTGGGGTGTAACCCAGAGGCAGAAGGCCCTAGTACCACAAAAATAAATTTTAATTTAATTTAATTTTAAAAAAATAATAAAAAAACAAGACAATACTTTACCCTAGTAAAACCTACTACAAAGTTACAATAATCTGTAGGGAGGGAAACAGACCTAAAAGATGTCCTGTGTATGTCTGTATCACTATGATGTATAATTACAATGTACCCATAAAATAATTTTAAAAGCTATAATAATCAAAATAGCGTGGTACGGAAAATTAGAAATAGACCCAATCATTATGTGGTAAAGTTAGCATTTCAAGTGTGAAAATGATAAAGTATGCATTGAGACATGTTGGGATAACTGGCTAGAAAACTGGGGGGAAATTAAATCAACTCTACCCTCAGATCTAACACCAAAATAAATTACAAGTAAATTAATGTTTAAATTTTTTCAGTTTTCTTTTTTTAATTTGTGTTTGTATGTGGTACTAAGGATTAAACCTAGGGGCATTCTACTTCTGAGCTAACACTCCCAAACCCTATTTTATTTTTTATCTTAAAATGAGGTCTCAGTTGCTGAGGCTAGCTGCTAGCCTGTGATGCTCCTGCCTCAGCCTCCTAAGGACTGGGATTATGAGAGTGTACCACCAAGCCCAGCTGTTTTTCTTTTTTCACATTTCATATCAAAGTAAAATACAGGTATATTTTTACAAAATATATAGATGAGAAAGACCTTTCTAAACAGTAACAATGAATGATAACGTAAATGACTGATTTAACTAAATAAAAACTATAAACTTCTACAAGAAAGACCAAGAAATAATACAAAATTATAGGAAAAGTAAGTTAGAAAAAATGTTTTTTAGCCAGGCGTGGTGGCGCACGCTTGTAATCCCCGCGCTTGGGAGGCAGAGACAGGAGGATCGCGCAGGTTCGAAGTCAGCCCCGCGCGCTGGCTTAGGAGACCCTGTTTCCAAATAAAAATGTAAAAATAGGTCTGGGAGTGTAGCCCGGAGGTAGAATGGCTTCCAGGAACCCCAGTACCACCACGAAAGAAAGAAAGAAAGAAAGAAAGAAAGAAAGAAAGAAAGAAAGAAAGGAAGATGTTTTTATATCTATAGAAAATAATAAATAATATCCTTAACATGAAAAAAGTCCTTCAAATCAACAAAAAAGAGAATATTTCCCATTATAAAAGAGCCTAAGACATGAATAGGTAATTCACAGCATGGCTAAAACAAAAGAATTAAGACACTTAACCTCCCTGGGTAATCAGAGAGATACACATTTATATGATTTCATTTAAATAAGTAAAGCTTCAAAAAAATTCAAAATCAATTGTTGTTATAGGAATATGAAAACATTACTCAGAATGTTGATAGACATCTAAGTTGATTTTAATAAGTCGATATAGATAGAAAATCTTTTGGAAAAGTCTAACGCTGTTTTGTTGTTGTTGTTGTTGTTTGTTTTTCTTTTTTTTTTTTTTTCTTCTTGCAGTACTGGGGATAGAAAGAACCCAGGGCATTCTACCTCTGAGCTATACCCTAGCCCTATTTTTTATTCTTTATTTTGAAACAGGGTCTCACTGAGTTGCAAAGGGCCTCACTAAGTACCCGAGGCTGTCTGCGAACTGCGATCCTCCTGGCTCAGCCTCCCAAATGCTGGGATTACAAACATGCACCACCACGCTCGGCTGGATGTGTTGTTTTAATCTTACCGATAATTCAGAAGCATAACTAGTTTAATATATGATATATAAAAACAACTGGATAATACCCGCCAATCAAGTAGAATCTTTGGGTATGGTTCTTCCTGGATGGCATGGCTCTTGCCCTTTCTAACGCCTTACTCTTCCTCATCCTACTCTTTGGGCCATGCATAATCAGTCTGATTAGGTCGCAAATCAAAAAAGTCACTAACTGCTCTATTAACACAGTTCTTCTCTTGCATACCAAAGGCCAGTACACTACATCCTCCTCCTAAACGCACAGGACTTCTGAAGACCCTCACAGTACTTGCAACACAGTTCCAAGCCCTTGGTCTACCTTCATCCCATTGTCATGCAGGAAGTAGCCAGGAAAATCCAGCTGCCCGTTTCCCAATATAAATACTATAAAACCTCTGGAATGTGGCTACTGTGAGGTCTGGCTGTGAGGCCAGGCCAGAGGAGGTGGAGAGTAAAGAACTCCAGCAGTGGTGGCGAAAGTGAGCCTAACCAGCTCCCTGCCCCCAGCCCATAAACCCACCTGTCCAGCCCCGTCAGGACCACCAATGGGGAAAAGCCACGACTGTGTAACTATCCCTGCCTCCTAATGCCCCATAAAAAGCCCCTAGTCTGTAAGACAGGGCCCCTGACTCTCGTGGGCTCTCTCTCCCGGTCAGGTGCCTCCTCCCAGGTTAATCTCTAAATAAATCTGTTTCTGCTATCAAGCCGTGTACTCTTTGTTCCAATATTTACTAACATATGATATTTACCAACAATAATTTCAATAATTGCCTAAAGAGATCATTGCAGCATTCTGTATAATTGAAAAAGCTGAAAAATTGGTATATAATCTAAATATTCAACATCAAGGTATTAGGTAAACAAATAATGGAACATATAGCCAGGTGTGGTGGCACATGTTGGTAATCCCAGTACTTGGGAGGCTGAGAAAGGAGAGTTGCAGGTTCACAGCCAGCTTCAGATACTGAGTGAGGCCATCTGAAACTTAGTGAGACCCTGTGTCAAAACAAAGAATAAGGGCGGGGCACGCCTAATGGGGCCCGGGTCGCGGGACTCTGGGCCCCAGACCGAACTGCGCATAGCACGCCAGACCCCTGGAGAAACCAGGCCAAGTAAGACGCTGGGTTCTGGGCTGGGGTCGCGGGCTGGGCACGCCAGATGGGGCCCGGGTCGCGGGACTCTGGGCCCCAGGCAGAACTGCGAGTAGCACGCCAGATCCCTGGAGAAACCAGGCCCAGTAAGACGCTGGGTTCTGGGCAGGGGTCGCGCGCGGCGCACAAAAGCCGGGGCCTGGGTCGCGGGACCCTGGGCCCCGGGCCGAACTGCGCGTAGCACGCCAGACCCCTGGAGAAACCAGGCCCAGTAAGACGCTGGGTTCTGGGCGGGGGTCGCGGGCGGGGCACGCCTAATGGGGCCCGGGTCGCGGGACTCTGGGCCCCTGCCGAACTGCGCGTAGCATGCCAGACCCCTGGAGAAACCGGACCCAGTAAGACGCTGGGTTCTGGGCGGGGGTCGCGGGCTGGGCACGCCAGATGGGGCCCGGGTCGCGGGACTCTGGGCCCCAGACCGAACTGCGCATAGCACGCCAGACCCCTGGAGAAACCAGGCCAAGTAAGACGCTGGGTTCTGGGCTGGGGTCGCGGGCTGGGCACGCCAGATGGGGCCCGGGTCGCGGGACTCTGGGCCCCAGGCAGAACTGCGAGTAGCACGCCAGATCCCTGGAGAAACCAGGCCCAGTAAGACGCTGGGTTCTGGGCAGGGGTCGCGCGCGGCGCACAAAAGCCGGGGCCTGGGTCGCGGGACCCTGGGCCCCGGGCCGAACTGCGCGTAGCACGCCAGACCCCTGGAGAAACCAGGCCCAGTAAGACGCTGGGTTCTGGGCGGGGGTCGCGGGCGGGGCACGCCTAATGGGGCCCGGGTCGCGGGACTCTGGGCCCCTGCCGAACTGCGCGTAGCATGCCAGACCCCTGGAGAAACCAGACCCAGTAAGACGCTGGGTTCTGGGCGGGGGTCGCGGGCTGGGCACGCCAGATGGGGCCCGGGTCGCGGGACTCTGGGCCCCTGCCGAACTGCGCGTAGCACGCCAGACCCCTGGAGAAACCAGACCCAGTAAGACGCTGGGTTCTGGGCAGGGGTCGCGGGCTGGGCACGCCAGATGGGGCCCGGGTTGCGGGACTCTGGGCCCCAGGCAGAACTGCGAGTAGCACGCCAGACCCCTGGAGAAACCGGGCCCAGAACAGAAAAAGATAAAGAAAAATATCGGAGAGGTGGTAAGAAAGCCGTTATGGATGCCAGGACACTGGAGATGCAGACAAAACTTATCTAAATGCACTGGAACTTATGGAAAAATTCGCCGTGAAAGAGGACTGCTATTTCTCTATATTGTTAAGAATCTCAGACATCACATATAAGGAGAGAGTTTAGCGGAGACCAAGGAGAAATGCGGTGCTGAAAGAGTTCTTCACGATGGTGGTAGAGACTTGTATTCAGGAGAAGCAGAAACCGGATCTTACCAACTTTATTTTTTTGGAGAAATTACACCAAATGTCGAATGCTACCATCACGCATGCTTAGGAACACTGGACAACATTCAGAGTGGAAAAAGAGCCTGGGAAGGATTTGAAACAGTGGAGGCAGTGGCAATGCCAGTGGCCAATATTCGGGGGAGGCAGAGATCTGATACATTACAACTGGAACCTTTGAAATACTAACCACAGAGACTGTGATCGGAACCTGCTGAGGGGTTAGGCGGGCGCCGGGGCCAGTGGCCGACATCGGAGCTTGCTGTGAGGCAGGGCCACTACTGAGGCCTCCGTGGCCGGGATTGGAACCTGCAGAGGGGTTAGACCGATGCTGGGGCCAGCGAGGCCGGCATTGGAGCCTGCCATGATGCAAGGCTTGTGCTAGGGCCTCCGAGGTCGGGTCCGGAACTTGCTGAGGGGTTAGGCCGGTGCTGGGGTCAGCGAGGCCGGCATCGGAGCCTGCCGTGAGGCAAGGCCAGTGTTGGGGCCCCCGAGGATGGGACCGGAGCCTGCTGAGGGGTTAGGCCGGTGCTGGGGCCAGCGAGGCTGGCATCAGAGCCTGCCATGAGGCAAGGCCGGTACTTGGGCCTCCGAGGCCAGGATAAGAGCCTGCCGAGGGGTTAGGCCAGTGCTGGGGCCTCCAGGGCAGAATAAGAGCCTGCTGAGGGGTTAGGCCGGTGCTGGGGCCAGCGAGGCCGGCATCGGAGCCTGCCTTGAGGCAAGGCCGGTACTGGGGCCTCCGAGGCCAGGACAAGAGCCTGCCGAGGGGTTAGGCCGGTGCTGGGGCCAGCGAGGCCGCCATCGGAGCCTGCCTTGAGGCATGACCAGTGCTGGGGCCTCCGAGGCCGGGATCGGAGCCTGCCGAGGGGTTAGGCCGCTGCTGGGGCCAGCGAGGCCGGCATCGGAGCCTGCCTTGAGGCAAGGCCGGTACTGGGGCCTCTGAGGCCGGGATCGGAGCCTGCCGAGGGGTTAGGCCGCTGCTGGGGCCAGTGAGGCTGGCATCGGAGCCTGCCGTGAGGCAAGGCCGGTACTGGGGCCTCCGAGGCCAGGATAAGAGCCTGCTGAGGGGTTAGGCCGGTGCTGGGGCCAGCGAGGCCGGCATCGGAGCCTGCCTTGAGGCAAGGCCGGTACTGGGGCCTCGAGGCCAGGATAAGAGCCTGCCGAGGGGTTAGGCCGGTGCTGGGGCCAGCGAGGCCGGCATCGGAGCCTGCCGTGAGGCAAGGCCAGTACTGGGGCCTCCGAGGCCAGGATAAGAGCTTGCCGAGGGGTTAGGCCGGTGCTGGGGCCAACGAGGCCGGCAGCGGAGCCTGCCGTGAGGCATGACCAGTCCTGGGGCCTCCGAGGCCGGGATCGGAGCATGCCGAGGGGTTAGGCCGGTGCTGTGGCCAGCGAGGCCGGCATCGGAGCCTGCCGTGAGGCAAGGCCGGTACTGGGGCCTCCGAGGCCAGGATAAGAGCCTGCCAAGGGGCTAGGCCGGTGCTGGGGCCAGCGAGGCCGGCATCGGAGCCTGCCTTGAGGCATGACCAGTGCTGGGGCCTCCGAGGCCGGGATCGGAGCCTGCCGAGGGGTTAGGCCGGTGCTGGGGCCAGCGAGGCCGGCATGGGAGCCTGCCGTGAGGCAAGGCCGGTACTGGGGCCTCTGAGGCCGGGATCGGAGCCTGCCGAGGGGTTAGGCCGCTGCTGGGGCCAGTGAGGCCGGCATCGGAGCCTGCCGTGAGGCAAGGCCGGTACTGGGGCCTCCGAGGCCAGGATAAGAGCTTGCCGAGGGGTTAGGCCGCTGCTGGGGCCAACGAGGCCGGCAGCGGAGCCTGCCGTGAGGCATGACCAGTGCTGGGGCCTCCGAGGCCGGGATCGGAGCATGCCGAGGGGTTAGGCCGGTGCTGGGGCCAGCGAGGCCGGCATCGGAGCCTGCCGTGAGGCAAGGCCGGTACTGGGGCCTCCGAGGCCAGGATAAGAGCCTGCCAAGGGGCTAGGCCGGTGCTGGGGCCAGCGAGGCCGGCATCGGAGCCTGCCTTGAGGCATGACCAGTGCTGGGGCCTCCGAGGCTGGGATCGGAGCCTGCCGAGGGGTTAGGCCGCTGCTGGGGCCAGCAAGGCCGGCATCGGAGCCTGCCGTGAGGCAAGGCCGGTACTGGGGCCTCTGAGGCCGGGATCGGAGCCTGCCGAGGGGTTAGGCCGCTGCTGGGGCCAGTGAGGCCGGCATCGGAGCCTGCCGTGAGGCAAGGCCGGTACTGGGGCCTCCGAGGCCAGGATAAGAGCCTGCCGAGGGGTTAGGCCAGTGCTGGGGCCAGTGAGGCCGGCATCGGAGCCTGCCTTGAGGCAAGGCCGGTACTGGGGCCTCTAGGCCAGGATAAGAGCCTGCCGAGGGGTTAGGCCGGTGCTGGGGACAGCGAGGCCGGCATCGGAGCCTGCCGTGAGGCAAGGCCTGTACTGGGGCCTCCGAGGCCAGGATAAGAGCTTGCCGAGGGGTTAGGCCGGTGCTGGGGCCAACGAGGCCGGCAGCGGAGCCTGCCATGAGGCATGACCAGTGCTGGGGCCTCCGAGGCCAGGATAAGAGCCTGCCAAGGGGTTAGGCCGGTGCTGGGGCCAGCGAGGCCGGCATCGGAGCCTGCCTTGAGGCATGACCAGTGCTGGGGCCTCCGAGGCCGGGATCGGAGCCTGCCGAGGGGTTAGGCCGGTGCTGGGGCCAGCGAGGCCAGCATCGGAGCCTGCCGTGAGGCAAGGCCAGTACTGGGGCCTCCGAGGCCAGGACAAGAGCCTGCCGAGGGGTTAGGCCGGTGCTGGGGCCAGCGAGGCCGGCATCGGAGCCTGCCGTGAGGCAAGGCCGGTACTGGGGCCTCCGAGGCCAGGATAAGAGCTTGCCGAGGGGTTAGGCCGGTGCTGGGGCCAACGAGGCCGGCAGCGGAGCCTGCCGTGAGGCATGACCAGTGCTGGGGCCTCCGAGGCCAGGATAAGAGCATGCCGAGGGGTTAGGCCGGTGCTGGGGCCAGCGAGGCCGGCATCGGAGCCTGCCGTGAGGCAAGGCCAGTACTGGGGCCTCCGAGGCCAGGATAAGAGCCTGCCAAGGGGTTAGGCCGCTGCTGGTGCCAGCGAGGCCGGCATCGGAGCCTGCCTTGAGGCAAGGCCGGTACTGGGGCCTCTGAGGCTGGGATCGGAGCCTGCCGAGGGGTTAGGCCGCTGCTGGGGCCAGTGAGGCCGGCATCGGAGCCTGCCGTGAGGCAAGGCCGGTACTGGGGCCTCCGAGGCCAGGATAAGAGCTTGCCGAGAGGTTAGGCCGGTGCTGGGGCCAACGAGGCCGGCAGCGGAGCCTGCCGTGAGGCATGACCAGTCCTGGGGCCTCCGAGGCCGGGATCGGAGCATGCCGAGGGGTTAGGCCGGTGCTGGGGCCAGCGAGGCCGGCATCGGAGCCTGCCGTGAGGCAAGGCCGGTACTGGGGCCTCCGAGGCCAGGATAAGAGCCTGCCAAGGGGCTAGGCCGGTGCTGGGGCCAGCGAGGCCGGCATCGGAGCCTGCCTTGAGGCATGACCAGTGCTGGGGCCTCCGAGGCCGGGATTGGAATCCTGCCAAGGGGTTAGACCTGTGCAGGGGCCAATGGCCAGCATCGGAGCCTGGCGTGAGGCAAGTTCACTCCTGCGGCCTCCAAGGTCGGGACCAAAGCCAGCTTAGGGGTTTGACCGGTTCAGGGGCCAGCGAGACCAGAACTGGGTCCTCCCATGAGGCAAGGCCGCTGCGTGAGCCAGCGAGGTCTGGATCAGTCCACTGAGTAGCCAGGCCACTACTGGGACCATCAAGAGTGGGATTGGTACTTGCAACGCAGCATGCACAGAGAAATATCGCAGAAAATATAAATCAGACGCTTCTCTTAATCAGCAATAACTAGGAGGAAAAGGGCAACAGGAAGAGGTTGAGCTATAGAAAGGGCCCTATAGTGAAGCAACTAATGTGATCAATCAGAGGGTATGTAATACTGGAGGACAGAGCCTCTTTAAAATGCAGGAGGTACATAAACAAATGTATCAAAGTAAATCACCAAAGAAGTGTGGGATGGAGGGAGGGGGAGGGAATGGGACGGGGGCTGGAGGAGGGCTAATTGGATGATGTGTGCTTGTATATCCTCTCAAGTCTTGTACTCCAATGTGATTGATATATGACTACAATGCACCAATTTAAAAAATAAATTAATTAAAAAAAAAAAAAAAAAAACAAAGAATAAAAAATAGGGAGGGGGTATAGCTCCGAGATAGAAGGCCCCTGGGTTTAATCTCCAGTACTGCAAAAAAAAAAAAAAAAAAAGTAATGATAATGGCATATCTATATAATGAATCAATATATGGCCATTTAAAATAATGCTGGTGCAAATTGTTCTAGTTACCTATTGCTACACTAAAATCACCCAAAATATAGAAGTATATGGTAATAATTATTGCAAGCAAGATCTACTGGTTATGCTAAAATTAATAGGCAAACATTTAAAGAGAAGAAGTATATTTGCATAATTTCTAAAAGTACCTCCCCCAAGATGCTTATTAACTGCAAGAGGAAAAATAGTAACCTCATCTTAACTACGTGATTAAGGTTTTCATGATCAGTAATAGTATATTAACAGTATGTATCCAAAGTGTGATTGACTGAAAACACATAATTTCTGCCATGTACTTATGAAAAATGATTATTTCCCATGCAATCATGAGAAAACATCATACAACCCAAGTTTAAAGATATTTTACAAAATAACTAATCAAAGGATCACAAAAGATAAAGACTGAAATACTCTCACAGAGGAGACTAAGGAGACATAACCCCTAAACGCAATGTGAGATCCTGTTGGAATACTACAAAGTAAGAAGGGTTACATGAGAAAGTTAAGAAGATCTGTTGTTTAATTGTGAGGCCCCCCACAACTTAGTGGGACCCTGTTTCAAAAAAAGTGTAAAAAACTGGGCTGAGAGTGTATCTTGGAGATAGAATGCTACTGGGTCCCATCCCCAGTACTGCAAAAAAGAGAGAAAAGCAGAAATTGCCTGTCTTTGTGAAGGCTAGACCTAGAAATGGCATAGTATGGCTTGGGCTATGCTCTACCAGTCAAAGTTACCCTAGACTAGCCCAGACAGAAAAGGGAGAAAGAAACACATCTCTTAATAAAAAGTAGGAAGTGCAAAACAGGGAAGGCGCTAAAGGCAGCCATCCTGGAAACAGGCTAACACACAGATTAGTTCTTACTGACGGCAAAAGGGGCGGGTGAGGCGTAGATTATCGGGAAGGGAGGCTACAAAACACCATATATCTAATTTTATCCTATTTTTTAGTCTTAAAAAACATTTGTATGTTTATACTAATAAAGTCTCAAAAGATAAAGAATAAACCACAATATTAATAGTGATTGTCTCTACGTGTTAAGAATTTAAGTGGTAGTACATTTTTTTCTATTTACCAATATTTTCTAAGATGGATTACCTATATGTTACTTCTGTAATGAAGTAAAAGAAATAGCAAATTATCTCTCTCTCTTTTTTTTTGGGGGGGGGGGGCAGTACTGGGGATGGAATCCAGGGGCATTCTAACTCCAAGCTACACCCCCAGTCCTATTTTTTATTCTTTTTTATTTTTTGAGGCAGGGTCTCACTGAGTTGCAAAGGGCCTCGCTAAGTAGCTGAGGCTGTCCATGAACCACGGTCCTCCGGTCTCAGCCTCCCGAATGCTAGGATGACAAGCGTGCGCCACGCCCGGCTCATTTCTGATTTTAATATAGACAAGCTAATATCTGCTGGTATTTCAATGAGGATACACAAATGATATTAAATTTCAATCAAGTCATTCTAGCTATGGGTCATCTAAGAGTGACACTGGGGATATATGTGAGACTGTCATTGTGGGGCAGGAGTGAGGAGGGCGCTGGGGGAAAGCTCACCAAGGGCTGTCACGTGTATGTCCCTGTCACCGTGAACTACATTATGATCTGAGGCTATGATGTACCAATAGAAGTATTAAAACTTAAAGTAATAAGAGAAAAATACTTATAAAAAATAATAAAAATAGCTGGGCATGGTGGCGCGCGCTCGTAATCCCCGCGCTTGGGAGGCGGAGACAGCAGGATCGCGCAGGTTCAAAGCCAGCCTCACTGGCTTAAGAGACCCTGTTTCCAAATAAAAATATAAAAAATAGGTCTGGGAGTGTAGCTCGGAGGTAGAAGGGTTTCCAGGAACCCCAGTACCACCAATAATAATAATAATGATAACAATAATAATAATAACTTGAATTCAATTAAGTAAATTTACTAAATTCAAAAAAAGAAGTAGAAATTTGGAAAGTTTTTTTTTTTTTTTATGGCCTTTATTATAGAAGGGGCAACCCAGAAGGACCAACCACCTTCTTAAGGAGAAATACTTGGTACACTGCCAACCCCTCTCTCTGATTCTGAGATCTCAATGCCAGGTCCAAGAGGCACAGACCTGAAGGAATATTATTCACAACAGAGATCCACGCTGACCATGCCAGAGCCTCAAGCAGGTCTTAGGATTCTAAACTGTTAGACGTTCAGCTTATGGAAGACAAAAGGATCCAGCATTCTGAGAGAACTCAGAGGCCCTGCTCCGAGCTCCTCTGCCCACCCAGAACTGGAATACCACTGATGGGGTGCAGGTTAAAGGATCTCAGAAGTAGCCCCCTGACAAATACCAACTGCTCCCAACACCTAAAATGTCCGCCACTGTCTAAGTGGGTTAAAGGTCACATGACTGCATCATATTTCCACTTTAAAAGAACATTCACAAAGATACATACATAAAGGGGGAAAGTAGGAAAAGAGGTGAAGAATTAATTGGAATTGATTAGTGAGGCCCTTCACAACTCACTGAGATCCTGTTTCAAATATTTTTTAAAAAGACTAAACATAGATGGGGTGTAGCTCAGAGGTACACTGCCCCTGGGTCCCATTCCCAGTACCATTAAAAAAAAAAGTAGGACTGCAAGAGGGCAGGACAAAGACTAAATCAGTAGTAGATGCATATGCCAGGGGCTGCGCAGACCTGGGTGACGCCCGGAGAGAGGACTGGCAACAGCAAGTGTCCTCCAGGGTCATCCAGGGGCAGGAGATAAGGCAGACATGCTTGGCCTCTTCCCTCATTTTTCCATGCCCTGACACCCTCCTCCTTCAGCAGATACAAGCGGTTAAAGACATTGAAATATACCTGAGTTCAGATTAATTCCATATAATTCTACCTAATGAAACCAAGTATTTTTCCTAAAGAAGAGTCAAACTCACAAAAAGAAAAAGGGGACTTTTGGGGTTAGAAATTTAACTTTAGTCCAGATTGTCTACGACTGAGATAACAACAAAGATGGGCCTGGTGAGGAGGCGCCGGTCTGTAATCCCAGTACTTGGGAGGCTGAGACAAGAAGATGCAGATTTGAAGCCAGCCGACCGCAGTAACTTAGCAAGACCCCATCTCAAAATAAAAGCAAAAAGGGATGGGGGCGCTCGGAGGGAGAAGTTCTGAGTCCAGCCTCTTGCGATGAATGGCACACCATCTACTCACCAGCGGCTTCTTCGGGTGCGGCGGTCAAAGACAAAAACCTTTTCGTGTTTTCCATCTCCTCATTACTTAGCAAAGCTTCCCTCTTTTTTGCAGACTAAAGAAAAAAAGGTTAAACAGGAAAAGAGAAAGCAACTATATTCATTGATTTTTTTTTCTTCCAGCATAGGTCCCGATCACATACATACAAACAAGGTCTGGATCACTTACATTCTTTTAACTATGAAATTTGTTCAGATTTCCTGTTAGCACAAAATACCCTCACCATGGAATTTGCAGACAGACAGAACTGAAATCTATTTTTAGCATTATAATTATTGTGCTTAAAGTATCTTAAGTTTCTGTTAAGATTTTATAACTAATGAATGAGTAATCTAAATGTATCCCCTCAAATTGAAATATCAGATATTTCAAGTTTGGTACTGTATTTTATACTGTTTTCATTGATTTTTATTTTTTCATTTTATTGGTGCATTGTATTATAATGTTTTCATTTATAATTCTTATCTCAAAGGAAATAAAAACTTCCTGGAATTTCAATAGAAAAAAGTGTAAAGGGTAAACTAATCTCTTTTTGTTTAAAACACAGCATTTTGGATATTGCTTCTTTTTTTATCCCAGTGGTCTTCCTGTGAACCTTCTAAAATGTATTCCTAATTACTTCATTCTTAATTCATATTAATACCTATGAAATTTCCTATGAAGTCAGTCAATGATAAAGGATGACTTTATTAAAAATGACTAATCTGTTATTTCAAGGTTCTGTACCTGATGATAGGTCGGGTCCCTCCCTTACCCCACGGGACCCCACAGCAGGGACAGGAAGCAAAACCCCAGAAGCCAGAAGCAGAGATGTCATGGGACTCCAGATGTCGTGAGATTCCAGACATCACGAGACAGACTCCAGATGTCACCAGAGGACCAGCATTCCCACGCTGCTAGCTCTACCCCAAGACCCTGGCTAAATAAATACCCTCACTTCCTCTCTGCCGCAGACTCTGCCAACCGACTGTGACTGCTGACCACGTGGCTCTGCTCGGTCACCAGTCCCTTCTCCCATGTTTGGCAGATCTCACCTGAAGGTGCCAGTTAATTAAAGAGGCTTTTAATAACTTGGCTGGTGTTTGCCTCCTTTGCGACCCCCAACTCAATTTCAACGTTACACCTTACAGGTGCTCTCCTTTGAGGGGCAAAATTCAAATATAAGCCAATGGCTCTCTTCCGAGTCAGTACCAACATCTGGTCACCTTGCTGAGTAAATGGAGCATGGCTCCTGCCTCCAGCTCTCGACAGCTCCCTGCAGAGATCCTGACCAGCAGCTGAAGCAGTGAGCCCCTAACTGGTTTGTCATAAAGATTTCCCCATGCAGCAAGGCAAATCCCAGGGTTAAGTTTTGCTATATGTGTCTGTTTATCTCCAAAATGTTAAGTTCACTGAAGAAAAAACAGAAATGCATACTTAATGAAAGTAGTCGTTAAGTATGACTACTTAATGGAGACGGAGGTCCTCCCCGCTGACGACTGGGCCTGCCCACGTGCGAATAAACCTGCTGGCGCAGAGCTCAAAGTCCAGGAGGTACAGAGCAAGCTTGCCTGCCTGGTTCCAGGCAAATGTCACTCCAGTCCTTCCCCTCACACACATATGCACAGTACTGTCACCACTTCCACAAAAAATAAAAGTAAGTAAATAAAGGCAGACTACATTAACACGGCTACAATTCATGTCTTAACTTATCCTAGCAGAAATTGTTTCTTACGTGTCAGCAAGGTGGTGATACAATTCTTACCTTAAGTTCCTCCCACAATTTTATTCTCATTTCTAGACCTTGCTTCTTAATTTCTTTTTCTCTATATTGTCTCTTTGCCAATATTTTATCAAGTCTGTTCATCTTACGAATAGCATCTTGAAGTTGAGAATCTATTTCCTTTAATTTGGGGTCATCTGTGTTGTATTGAAAGTAGGAATGGATTTGAAGTTTAGTAAAACCATAAAGTTTTGTTCTGTTTTTACTCTTTGTTCTCTGATTCAACAAATACAAGTGAAGATAATAATTACTACATTGACATCATGTAACTAAATTTATTTACAAGGTGTTTTCATATGTATTTTTTAAATAATTATCTAACAACCCTGCGAGATAGACATTTACCTCTATTTTACAGTTGAGATAACTGGGGCCTTCAAAAGGCTAATAAATTATATACTTATTAATAACTATATATTGGTGTATAATTATAGCGCTGGACTCAAAAGAGATTCTCTTATTATTTTAAAGCCAAAATTCTTTCTCCTTCATTCGACTATACCTTCTATATCCGTGACTAATAAACACGGTGTAAGGAATAAGACACAGACCATTTAATAAAACCTGCTCCAGACTGGAACGGAAGGCATGTACACAGCTCCAGTAAAAAACAGTATATCAGAGGTGACAGAAAGGGGTTCCGACATACAGAAGACACTGGCTCAAATCCTCCATGTAGACAGACACATTGCCCCTTCCATTTTTCTAATTTCTTGAAGCACCTAAAAATGTTCTTGAGTTGTAGATAATTGAGAGTAACTTATTTGAATTTAAGGACTTTATAACTTTCATCATTTAAGTTTAATTTACAATTAATAATGATAACAACTAACATTTATAGAGTTACTTTCTAGGTATAATGTTAAGTGCTTTGTTTACGAGCACTATTTGTTTAATCCTCATCTTTCCCTGTGATGTGGTATAATCATCGTCCTTGTTTTATACATTAGTAAACTGAGGCTATTAATATTATCAATATGATGGCTCCTCAAATCTTATTCCTTACATATTTCAAATGCAATAGCTTCCAGTTCTAATTCCTAAAGGCCAATCTAGCATTCTCAGACTCCATGTACATAGTAGCCATTTTGGTATAATTCTTACAGTACTAAAAAAATATAAACTAATACAATGTAAACTGCATACACCTAGTATCAATCATTATACTTTGTTTCCTGAAAACTGTAATTCTGAGTCATCTGCCCTGACTCATCCCAAACATTTTCTAAATATGTTCTCAAACTTTTGATCACAGCTCTTCTTCTTTTTTTTTGGGGGGGGGTGCAGTGGATTTTATTGATGGTACATTTGACACTAGGACTCCCCAGGCCCCTCCCCTTTTTCAGGGGGTCTGGGATGGAAAGTGGAAGGAGGGGAGATTCTCAGTGTGTTGGGGACTGAGTTGGGGTGGGGGCTCCCCAGCAGCTGAGGGCCTCGCTCTTCCTCTCGCGTTCTTGCTGGGGCCGGCGGCTCAGGGCTCTTACTCCTTGGAGGCCATGTGGACCATGAGGTCCACCACCCTGTTGCTGTAGCCGAATTCATTGTCATACCAGGAAATGAGCTTGACAAAGTGGTCGTGGAGGGCAATGCCAGCCCCGGCGTCGAAGGTGGAAGAGTGGGAGTCGCTGTTAAAGTCGCAGGAGACCACCTGGTCCTCAGTATAGCCCACGATGCCCTTGAGGGGGCCTTCGGACGCCTGCTTCACCACCTTCTTGATGTCGTCATACTTGGCAGCTTTCTCCAGGCGGCAGGTGAGGTCCACAACGGACACATTGCGGTGGGCACACGGAAGGCCATGCCGGTGAGCTTCCCGTTCAGCTCGGGGATGACCTTGCCCACGGCCTTGGCGGCGCCGGTGGACGCAGGGATGATGTTCTGGGCGGCCCCACGGCCGTCACGCCACAGCTTCCCAGAGGGGCCGTCCACGGTCTTCTGAGTGGCAGTGATCGCGTGGACGGTGGTCATGAGTCCCTCCACGATGCCAAAGTTGTCATGGATGACCTTGGCCAGGGGGGCCAAGCAGTTGGTGGTGCAGGAGGCATTACTGACGATCTTGAGGGAGTTGTCATACTTCTCATGGTTCACACCCATCACGAACATGGGGGCATCAGCAGAGGGGGCCGAGATGATGACCCTCTTGGCACCCACCGCCCTTCAAGTGAGCCCCGGCCTTCTCCATGGTGGTGAAGACACCAGTGGACTCCACAACATATTCGGCACCAGCCTTGCCCCACTTGATGTTGGCGGGATCTCGCTTCTGGAAGATGGAGATAGGCTTTCCATTGATGACAGGCTTCCCGTTCTCGGCCTTGACGGTGCCCTTGAACTTGCCGTGGGTGGAGTCGTACTGGAACATGTAGACCATATAGTTGAGGTCAATGAAGGGGTCATTGATGGCAACAATATCTACTTTGCCAAAGTTAAAAGCAGCCCTGCAGACCAGGCGCCCGATATGGCCAAATCCATTCACTCCAACCTTCACCATGGTGTCTCAGGGACACGGCTGGCACTGCAAGGGAAGCGGCGCTGTCCGTCGGCAGGAGGAGCAGAGGGCCTGATCACAGCTCTTCTTTGTAGCCTTGACAATTACTAAGAGCCCAAAGTAGTTCTGCTTATGTGGGTTATATCTACTTATAATTGCCATAACAAACATCATAACAGAAGATGTTGTAAAATTTATTCATTTTTAATTTATAAACATGGTATTGCTAATTGCATATTAACATAAATACTACATTTTATGACAACCATATTCTCCCAAAATAGTAGTGAAAAGAGTGACATTGTTTTATTTATTTATTTATTTTTGGTGGTACTGGGGGTGGAACCCAGAGGCTTTCTACCTCCGGGCTATACTCCCAGACCTATTTTTATATTTTATTTGGGAACAGGGTCTCACTAAGTTGCTGAGAGCCTCACTAAGTAGCTGAGGCTGGCTTCGAACCTGCGCGATCCTCCTGTCTCAGCCTCCCAAGCGCAGGGATTACAAGCGTGCGCCACCACGCCCAGCTTTGTTTTATTTATTTTTAATAGTATCGGAGCATTCTGCCTCAAAGCTACACTCCCAGCCCTTTTTTATTTTTTGTTTTGAAACAGGGTCTTGCTAGGTTGCTGAGTTCTGCTACACTGTTGAAGCTGGTCTCAATTCTGCCATCCTCCCATCTTGGCCTCTCAAGTACTGGGATTACAGGCATGCATCACCACACCTGGCTTCTGTTTTAAATTTTTAGGATCTGGATTAAGACAGTTGTATTCTCATATCTGCTTCTACAACCTATTGCATTTGATGTTTTAATAGAAATACATGAGGAAAATTTGGCCTTACACAGATATGTAGCCAGGAAAGAAAAGAGTAATGGGATAGCCTATTCAGACAACCAGATATTTTTCTTTGGTACTACACTGAAACTTAACAGAGGTAGTTTCTTAAAGGTTAGTTGTAGTGTGGAATCTATAACCGTATCAGTGAGTTTTTTAGTTAGCTCCATTAAATTCCATGGATCCATCTTTCATGTTGAACTGATCTTTACCCTCTATTGGTCACTTAAAAAAGACTGGCTAACAGAATTATTCAGACCTTCAAAGTATGAAAATATTTAATTATATAACATCCAAAAATCACATTTGCTAATGTTACCACCAATTTTTTTTTTCTTTCGGATCTGGGAATGGAACCCGGGGGGGGGGGAGGGATTTGACCTCTGAGCTCCACCCCCTGCCCTAGTTTGTATTCTTTATTTTGAAACAGGGTCTCACTGAGTTGCAGAGGGCCTCACTAAGTAGCTGAGGCTGTCCGCAAACCGCGATCCTCTGGTCTCAGCCTCCCGAATGCTGAGATTTTAAGTGTGCGTCACCACGCCCGGCTATTGTACCACCAATTTTTAACCAGAAAAACTTTTCTGGTTAATAAAGCTATTAAGTGACATTCATAACTTTTCAAAAATTTGTTTTTTCTGGAATACCCAGATTTTATCATCAGTACTTTAGTAGTTCTCCTTGAAGTACAAGGCTTACTTCATCTTCAGAAAAAGAGAAAAAGAAAAAAAAGTCTGCCAAATGCCCAAGTCGGTGATGACAGTTTGTCCATCAGTTGTTCTTTCAAGTAAAAAATGGCATCAAAGTATCACACAAGTACTTTTCCCCAACACAGCCTTCCCGCTTTGGCTCACACAGAATCGTTTTATGTCTGCTTCCCACTTTGCCCCGCAGGATATTAAGATGGTGTACTTTGGCCAAGATTTAATAAAATTAATACTTTCTACTGCTTCATCAAGGACATCCTTAAGCAACGTGGCCATTTGTTTCTGCTGCCCATGCCTGGTTGTGAAGAATACGACTTCTAGTCATGTGTCTTAATGTGTGCTAATGCACCAGAAGTTTGCCCACAGAAGTTTGTAGCATCAGTGCAAATGTCAATACACTGGGCAAAAAGGCAAAGAACATCTCAGTGTAATTATGAAAATAGTGTTTACTCTACAGAGCCCCTCCGGGGCCTCAGAGACACCCCATCCCCAGGGCTCTGCAGATGACATGTGAGAAGTGCTCTTCTAATGTAATCTGACAAGAATTAACTTACTACCATGAAAAACTAGCTCTTAAAATGTAAATGTTACTAGTTTTGAGTATGATTATCCCTAAAAGAGCATTTATAAGCTATAGGATAGATTTTATTGTGCAATTTTAAACATCAAAATGAACCACAAATCATCCCATAAGATGCAAAAATATGCTCTACTTGATTAATGTAGACTGAGCACCATAAAAATCTTATTAAATAACACATTTTACTATAGTTCTAAATGTATTTAAGCATGTGGTGGCACATACTTGCAATCCCAGTATACGAGAGTCTTGAGACTTAGTGTTTCAAAATAAAGAATAAAAAAACAGGGCTAGGGGTATAGGTCGAAGGTAGAATGCCCCTGGGCTCAATGCCTAGTACTGAAAAAAGAAAAGAAAAAAAAAAGCTCCTATTAGTCATGTACATAAAAAGTGGTGATTGCTTTTTCACAGAAAGTATGTCTTTTTCGGTTTATTATTTCCTTAGCTGATAAAAGCACATATAATTCTATTATTTTAAGTTAAACATCTGTACTTATCATTAGCAAACCCCCTAGTGATGATCCCACCTGAGTTCTCAGGGACTGTCTGATGTTGGACCAGATTCAGATCTCCATCTGGCCCCTCGTAAGCCAGTTCTGTTTTCTCAGAGTCATTTCCCCCTGTGTCATCATTGCTATTTCTTCTTTCCTCTGCATTACTATTTTCTGCATGATCCTCTTTATCAGAACTCAACTTGTTTGCAGTGTCAACCTAAAAATAATTTCAAAAAAAAAATAAGTTCCAAGAATAATATATTTTCTCCTGCTAGACTAAAGGACAATGAAAAATGATAATGTTCTTAAAACATTACAACATTTCAGAATATTTCTACACTAATGAAGTATGTGTGGAGACATATATAAGTGCAGACATTAGCATTAAAGTGCCTAGAAATACAACAGTTTTAAACTAAATGTGATTTAGCTACGCATAGTTAATTATCTTTACAACATATATGTACCATTCTCCAGAAACCTCTAGCTATAACCTAAGAGGTCAAAAATCAGTCCTGAAGAGACCTGCTATCTGCCAGTCTCCGGGAGCAACGTGATGGGCCTTACTCTCTGAGCCTCTACTCAGGCGGACAATCAGAGATCCAGAGCATGCTGTCCAGCACGACAGCCACTTCCTACATGTTGCTATTACATGGCTGAAAAGTGGCTAGTCTGCAGATGTCCGCCAACATATGAATGGGTTAAAAAATTACAGGATATGTACACAGTGGAGTTTTACTCGGTTGTAAAGAAGAACAAAATTATGTCATTTACAAGGAAATGGATGAAACAGAAGAACATTATACTAAGTGAGATTAGTCAGTCACAAAAAGTAAAAAAGCATATGTTCTCCCTAACAGATGAAGCTAGGGAGAAAAAGGGTCATAGGAGGAACTCTAGACGAAGAAGGAGAAGCCATAGATGAGCAAATATGGAGACCTGACTGAAGGGATGGGAGGGGGGAAAGAGAAATTCTCTAATATTCATGATGAACATTCACACACATAACAGTCAGTCACTAAGCCAAACATGAGAAGGGCAGAGAGGGAGGGTATGGGGAGAAATCGGGTAAGACCTAATTGGGTGCATGAACGCCTCTACCGTCTTGTACTCCATTAAGATGTATGATTACATTGCACCAATAAGTGGCTATTCTAGATTAACAACTGCTTCTAATGAGTCTTCAAATCAGAATCATATGCTTTGGTAATGTTATTTTTATGCTACTCATATTTTTCCTTGTTTTTTTTTTTTTCCCCCAGTACTAGAGATTGAACTCAGGGACATTCGACTCTGAGCTACACCCCCAGCCCTATTTTTCATTTTTTTATTTTGAAACCAGGTCTCACTAAAATGCAGAGGGCCTAATTAAGTAGGTGAGGCTGAACACAAACTCACGATCCTCCTGTCTCAGCCTCCCGAGTACTGGGATTACAAGCATACATCACTGTGGTCGGCAAAATGGGAGGTTAACTGCAATGTGGTTTCATCATTTGCTGAGGTTGAGAGAAGGAGTTCAGCTGAAAATCACCTTTAAGGGTTCTGGTTCTGGTGAGAGCACCTCCAAAGATCCATTGGAACTTCTGCTCCCAGGACGGGCTCTTGAATTTGAGGCTGGTTTTGAAATTCCATCCAGATTTCCCTTTATAATGTCCATTGACATCCTAAAACAAAGAGGCTCGGACGTTTAAATGTTTCACAAGTTAATGTTTACATCCAGTTACTCAGAGCCCATGTTTTAAGTATTATATTACTACCAAAGTCACTCTTAAAGGTTCCCTGCTTTCATTAAAAGACATCTTGTGGACACGGATGTTAAATCTTACGTCACATACACACAAAACATCTTGCCCTGGGTGTTAAACACTGAAAGTAGCTAAAAGAGAATGCAGTGACTGCCATCTCCATGGGTTCCTGTGCCCTTCTACCTCCGGGAAAAAACAGGACACAACAGTTACCGGGGCCTTGGTCTTTCCTCGGGGAACACTCACAGGCCACCTGTCTCTCAACCGATATCCGCTTCATCTTAACGAAATTTCTTTTCAGTCCTGGGGACTGAACCCATGAGGCACTCTACAGTGAGTTGCATTCCCGGCCCTTTTTATTTTTTTAAAACAGAATCTTGCTAAGTTGCCCAAGCTAGCCTTGAACACTTGTGATCCTACTGTCTCAACTTCCAAAATTGCTGCAATTACAGGCACGCGCCACCAGATCTTACTGATTTTCCCAGGTCCCCTCTGGTTTTGCCTTCCTCGCTCTAGCTTTTCCTGCTCTAGTCAGGCTTCCACTCTGACTTTCCCCTCCTTGGTGCCACCTTTTCTAGGAGTGCCAACCTCTAGGGCACTGCTCTCATCTGATCGGCCCGCCCCTTCTAAGGCCCGTTGCTTATTAGAGGACAAACTTTCACTATCTGGCTGTACTTTGCCAATCTCAACTATTTTACACAAGACACCATCCACAGACCTCTCACTATCCTGGGCGCTCTGTTCCCAATGCCGTTGTTCAAAGCAAGAAATACTGGGCAAAGCTGTTAATCGCAGTACCTGGACGGCTGAGACAAGAGGATCACAGGTTTGAGGCCAGGATCAGCAACTCAGCGGCTTTCAGCAACTTAGTGAGATCCCATTGCAAAAAAAATTAAAAAGGGCTGGGGATGTAGTGCATAGATAGATTGCTCCTGGGTTCAATCCAAGAAAGAAGAAGGAAGGAAGGAAGGAAGGAAGGGAGGGAGGGAGGGAGGGAGGGAGGGAGGGAGGGAGGGAGGGATGGTTAGGCCAGAGGGAGCACATGAGCAGCACAGGCACACTGGTCCCTCTGAACTATGCCTTCCTCAGGACCCTTCCAGATTGGCCAGTGATGCTGGGGTAACATGCATGCTGAGGAAAATGGGAGATACAGGAGAATCCCATTCCTCTCATTATTTAGCTTTACACGTGACTGGACATCTTTCACCAAATCCTTTCTAAATGTTTATGTATTAAACCGTTTCTCTCATAACAGAAGAGAAAAACAGGACAATTGCCTCCACCCTGGCAAATGCTAACAATGTCCTTTCTGACCCGCAAAATGACTCCTCTTTCTTTGTGGTCCACAAAGGCAGAGTCCAGAGAGGCTTTGGCCTTAGGAGGAAGCACAAACACTACCAACCTAAAGCTCCTCTCAGGCACACAGAGGGATAATCCGGCTTGGCCTTCGACCGTTCGATGTGCCAAAGCTGATACTTGAGACCCAACTCTTCCCATCTCAGAAAGTGAAAAACGCATTGATCTCCACATTGTTCAAACTCTGAAAAAGGGTCTGAGCTCGCTCGGGAAGGCACTGACATTATTATTGTGGGATGATGGATCACCCTGGCCCATCACGTCACAACTAAAAAGCGTAAGTCACCAAAAGGCCAGAGGCCTTGAAACGCCCAGAGCAGCCTGTCACGGGAGACTTAAGGAGCTCACAGAGGGAGCAATGAGACGGCAGCGTGTGCTCAGCCGGTGTAATAGTGTCCATAAAGGGAGAGGCGCAGGGAGCCATCCCGGCGTGACCAGCTAAGAGGCTCCGGGAACCTTTCAATTTACTTTAGAACTGGGTCTATTCTATTATGTCCTCTCTTGCAAACTGTAAGTAGAATGCAGTTCCCGGGAAAGGCTGGGGGTGTGACTAAGAGGCTATCGCTGAATTCAGACATGTGCGGAAACATCTGGATAAGTGCATCGAAATCAGCTCTTATGATGTATTTGAGTGTTCGAGAGGAGATCTTGACTGCCGTGTAGAAATTCCACAAGAAAAGTAAAGTGCTACACAAGAAAGGAAGCCATCAAACAATACATGGTTAAAACTATATAAACACTGAACACTGACTTAAATACTACGGAGCCGGGTGTGGCGGCACATACCTGTAATCCCAGTACTTGAGAGGCTAAGACTGGAGGATCATAGGTTCAAGACCAGCCTCAGCAATTTAGGGAAACTTTCAGCAACCTAGTGAGAACTTGTTTCAAAATGAAATAAAAAGGGTAGAGCTCAGTGGTAGAATGCCCCAGAACCCACACACACACACACACACACACACACACACACACACTAAAACTATAAAACATTTATAAAAATATGTGTTACTGTGGATTAGGCAAAGATTTCTTGGATACATCAAATACATGATTCAAAGAGAAAACAATGATAAAATGGAATACATAAAAATTTAAAACTTGTGCTCCTCAACATATACAGTTAAAAAAAGGAAAATAAATCCCCAAAACTGGGAGAAAATGTTTATAAAATACATACCTCACAGAGGACTTGTATCCAGAACTTATAACAAGCCTCAATAAGAAAACAAGAGATTTTGACAGATATGTCACCAAGAAGATAGATGGCAAATTAGCACGTGAAAAGATATTTAATATCATTAGTCCTCCAATTTTTTTTTTTTAAAAAAACCACAGTGAGGCCAGGTGTGGTGGTACACACTTGTAATCCCAGCGTTCAGGAGGCTGAGACCAGGGGATTGCGGTTCGCGGACAGCCTCAGCTACTTAGTGAGGCCCTCCCCAACTCAGTGAGACCCTGCTTCAAAATAAAGAATTAAAAAATAGGGCAGAAGGTGTAGCTCGGAGGTCAAATGCCCCTGGGTTCCATCCCCAGTACCGTAAAAAAACAAAAAAAAAAGTGAGATATCACAAACACACCTAACTGAATGGTGAAACAAATCTTTTTAAAAAAAACTTGACAATACCAAATGCTGACAAAATGGGAAAGCGACCAGAGCTATTACATGTTGCTGGTGAGTCAAAATGGGAGCGTCACATTGCAAAGCTACTTACTTGGTGGTTTCTCATAAAGTTAAACATATCCTCATCATAGATATTTACCTGAGAAATTAAAAATCATTTTCACACACAAAAACATATATGAGTATTATGGAGGCTTCGTTAACAGTAGCCAAACTCTGGAAACAAAATATCTCTCAACTACTGAAAGGATGAAGAAATTATGGTACAATCATGTATGCACATCTGTGCAATGGAATACTACTCAGCAATTAAAAGGAACAAGAGGTGCACAGAACATGGATAAATGTCAGCTGTGTTGTGTTGACGTGAAAGAAGCCAGATTGATCCCTAGTTAGATATGTTATCTCATACAACCGTAAGATAAATTAAAATTACTCTTCAAAGTTGTGACCCTAAAAGACTGTACGAAACTACACCACCAACAGAGTGTGGTGAAAGTGCCCATTTCCCCACACTGGCTTGACGCCAATCTGCTTCTCATCCAGTGTGTGTGTGTGTGTGTGTGTGTGTGTGTGTGTGTGTGTGTGTGTGGTGCTGGGGTGGGGTGGGGTGGAAACCAGGGGCCTTCTTCCTCCGGGCTACACCCCCAGCCCCATTTTATAATTTATTTGGAAACAGGGTCTCACTAAGTTGCCGAGAGCCTCACTAAGTAGCTGCGGCTGGCTTCGAACCTGCGCGATCCTCCTGTCTCAGCCTCCCAAGCGCGGGGATGACAAGCGTGCACCACCACGCCCGGCAAATCCTTTTTATCTTGGGCAGTCTCCGGGGCCTGAAGCTATCTGTATGATTTACATTCCTGCAATTACAAGGCTAGTTGAGTCTTCAAAGTTTCCTGGCTGCCTTTTTATTTTCATTTTTTCTGTGAAATGCCCATTTGCATCCTTTGCCGTCGATGGCCTAACTTAAACCACTGATTACTTCTGGGTTTTAGTGGCTACGAGGCCGGGGAAGGTGGGGGTCCTAACCCTGGGAACACAGGAACACCCAATCAAAACACTCCTCCGGAGCAAGACGGGCTCCATCTGCTGGACCCTCCCTCCCCGCCTGGCCCCGCCCCTCTGGCCCCTCCCCGCCCTCTGATTGGCCCTGCCTGCTCTCCCCGGCTGTCTGTCTTCGGCCAGCGGCTTGACGCGCTCCGCCCCGCCCACTGGCTCGAAGCCGAAATACTTGGCGGGTCTTTTGCGCGGCCTCACCTTCTCGCGGGGAGCCCGGGGCTGGCCATCCCGGGGCGCCGAGGGGCCGGCGGCCCCCCGCGGACACTCGCGGCGTCACCCGCCAATCCGCACAGGAAGGGGTCTTTCCCGCCAACGCAGCATCCCTGAAGATGGAATACGCGGCCCGTCTACAGCCCTTCGGCGGCTAGGAGCGCCGTTTCCTGGCAACCAGAAGCACGCGCTCCTAGTCTCGCGATAGGAGAAGAGGGCTGTACCATCCGGAAATGGGACGGGGGTCCCGGGCAGCCCTCGACTTACTGTGAGGTCCTGCTGGCCAGCTACCCTCTCTGATCCCAGTTTCCTTCACCGTAAAATGCGGGTGATAATTATTCCCTCCTCGCTAGACTGTTGAGCAGCTGAAAGAGAGCATGTATGTGGAGCTCTTGGTAGACTTTGGGCTGTCTGCACATTTTAAAATATATTTGTTTTTCGCAGATTGGGATAGAGTCCAAAATGTGGTAGAAAATACTATTTGTACCTTCTTCTGTTCGTAGTTTCTCTAATCCTCAGTGCATGAAACTGTCCAGATCCCCACCTGATTTTCCTTGTCCCCAGGACCATCCAAACGTCAGCTGTATTCCAGTGTGAGTGGCGTTTTACAGTTTACAGCCATTCTCACATTCCTGGCCCCTTTGTGCCCATTATTTTAGGTAGGTAGGATGTTTTTTCTGTCTCTTTCAACAGAGC